>NW_028126936.1:0-65000 GCF_965231255.1 Vanellus vanellus | reverse complement strand
CACTGCCTCCTGGAACCCTTTCAAATGCCCCAGACAATTTGGCCCTCTCTGCTTTCCTGCGGACTCCATCCTCAAAAGCACCTGTTTTCGCTTTCGGCAGCCTCCGGAGCAAAAAAGACAAACGTCCAGCTTTTGCTGCCACAGCAAAGGTGCCAGCGGGGAAAAGTAATGCTGGTTCTCACTGCCTCCTGGAACCCTTTCAAATGCCGCAGACAATTTGGCCCTCTCTGCTTTCCTGTGGACTCCATCCTCAAAAGCACCTGTTTTCGCTTTCGGCAGCCTCCGGAGCAAAAAAGACAAACGTCCAGCTTTTGCTGCCACAGCAAAGGTGCCAGCGGGGAAAAGTAATGCTGGTTCTCACTGCCTCCTGGAACCTCTTCAAATGCCACAGACAATTTGGCCCTCTCTGCTTTCCTGCGGACTCCATCCTCAAAAGCACCTGTTTTCGCTTTCGGCAGCCTCCGGAGCAAAAAAGACAAACGTCCAGCTTTTGCTGCCACAGCAAAGGTGCCAGCGGGGAAAAGTAATGCTGGTTCTCACTGCCTCCTGGAACCCTTTCAAATGCCCCAGACAATTTGGCCCTCTCTGCTTTCCTGCGGACTCCATCCTCAAAAGCACCTGTTTTCGCTTTCGGCAGCCTCCGGAGCAAAAAAGACAAACGTCCAGCTTTTGCTGCCACAGCAAAGGTGCCAGCGGGGAAAAGTAATGCTCGTTCTCACTGCCTCCTGGAACCCTTTCAAATGCCCCAGACAATTTGTCCCTCTCTGCTTTCCTGCGGACTCCATGCTCAAAAGCACCTGTTTTCGCTTTCGGCAACCTCCGGAGCAAAAAAGACAAACGTCCAGCTTTTGCTGCCACAGCAAAGGTGCCAGCGGGGAAAAGTAATGCTGGTTCTCACTGCCTCCTGGAACCCTTTCAAATGCCCCAGACAATTTGGCCCTCTCTGCTTTCCTGCGGACTCCATCCTCAAAAGCACCTGTTTTCGCTTTCGGCAGCCTCCGGAGCAAAAAAGACAAACGTCCAGCTTTTGCTGCCACAGCAAAGGTGCCAGCGGGGAAAAGTAATGCTGGTTCTCACTGCCTCCTGGAACCCTTTCAAATGCCGCAGACAATTTGGCCCTCTCTGCTTTCCTGTGGACTCCATCCTCAAAAGCACCTGTTTTCGCTTTCGGCAGCCTCCGGAGCAAAAAAGACAAACGTCCAGCTTTTGCTGCCACAGCAAAGGTGCCAGCGGGGAAAAGTAATGCTGGTTCTCACTGCCTCCTGGAACCTCTTCAAATGCCACAGACAATTTGGCCCTCTCTGCTTTCCTGCGGACTCCATCCTCAAAAGCACCTGTTTTCGCTTTCGGCAGCCTCCGGAGCAAAAAAGACAAACGTCCAGCTTTTGCTGCCACAGCAAAGGTGCCAGCGGGGAAAAGTAATGCTGGTTCTCACTGCCTCCTGGAACCCTTTCAAATGCCGCAGACAATTTGGCCCTCTCTGCTTTCCTGTGGACTCCATCCTCAAAAGCACCTGTTTTCGCTTTCGGCAGCCTCCGGAGCAAAAAAGACAAACGTCCAGCTTTTGCTGCCACAGCAAAGGTGCCAGCGGGGAAAAGTAATGCTGGTTCTCACTGCCTCCTGGAACCTCTTCAAATGCCACAGACAATTTGGCCCTCTCTGCTTTCCTGCGGACTCCATCCTCAAAAGCACCTGTTTTCGCTTTCGGCAGCCTCCGGAGCAAAAAAGACAAACGTCCAGCTTTTGCTGCCACAGCAAAGGTGCCAGCGGGGAAAAGTAATGCTGGTTCTCACTGCCTCCTGGAACCCTTTCAAATGCCGCAGACAATTTGGCCCTCTCTGCTTTCCTGTGTACTCCATCCTCAAAAGCACCTGTTTTCGCTTTCGGCAGCCTCCGGAGCAAAAAAGACAAACGTCCAGCTTTTGCTGCCACAGCAAAGGTGCCAGCGGGGAAAAGTAATGCTGGTTCTCACTGCCTCCTGGAACCCTTTCAAATGCCCCAGACAATTTGGCCCTCTCTGCTTTCCTGCGGACTCCATCCTCAAAAGCACCTGTTTTCGCTTTCGGCAGCCTCCGGAGCAAAAAAGACAAACGTCCAGCTTTTGCTGCCACAGCAAAGGTGCCAGCGGGGAAAAGTAATGCTCGTTCTCACTGCCTCCTGGAACCCTTTCAAATGCCACAGACAATTTGGCCCTCTCTGCTTTCCTGTGGACTCCATCCTCAAAAGCACCTGTTTTCGCTTTCGGCAACCTCCGGAGCAAAAAAGACAAACGTCCAGCTTTTGCTGCCACAGCAAAGGTGCCAGCGGGGAAAAGTAATGCTGGTTCTCACTGCCTCCTGGAACCCTTTCAAATGCCCCAGACAATTTGGCCCTCTCTGCTTTCCTGCGGACTCCATCCTCAAAAGCACCTGTTTTCGCTTTCGGCAGCCTCCGGAGCAAAAAAGACAAACGTCCAGCTTTTGCTGCCACAGTAAAGGTGCCAGCAGGGAAAAGTAATGCTGGTTCTCACTGCCTCCTGGAACTCCTTCAAATGCCACAGACAATTTGGCCCTCTCTGCTTTCCTGCGGACTCCATCCTCAAAAGCACCTGTTTTCGCTTTCGGCAGCCTCCGGAGCAAAAAAGACAAACGTCCAGCTTTTGCTGCCACAGCAAAGGTGCCAGCGGGGAAAAGTAATGCTGGTTCTCACTGCCTCCTGGAACCCTTTCAAATGCCCCAGACAATTTGGCCCTCTCTGCTTTCCTGTGGACTCCATCCTCAAAAGCACCTGTTTTCGCTTTCGGCAGCCTCCGGAGCAAAAAAGACAAACGTCCAGCTTTTGCTGCCACAGCAAAGGTGCCAGCGGGGAAAAGTAATGCTGGTTCTCACTGCCTCCTGGAACCTCTTCAAATGCCCCAGACAATTTGGCCCTCTCTGCTTTCCTGCGGACTCCATCCTCAAAAGCACCTGTTTTCGCTTTTGGCAAACTCCGGAGCAAAAAAGACAAACGTCCAGCTTTTGCTGCCACAGCAAAGGTGCCAGCGGGGAAAAGTAATGCTGGTTCTCACTGCCTCCTGGAACCCTTTCAAATGCCCCAGACAATTTGGCCCTCTCTGCTTTCCTGCGGACTCCATCCTCAAAAGCACCTGTTTTCGCTTTCGGCAGCCTCCGGAGCAAAAAAGACAAACGTCCAGCTTTTGCTGCCACAGCAAAGGTGCCAGCGGGGAAAAGTAATGCTCGTTCTCACTGCCTCCTGGAACCCTTTCAAATGCCACAGACAATTTGGCCCTCTCTGCTTTCCTGCGGACTCCATGCTCAAAAGCACCTGTTTTCGCTTTCGGCAACCTCCGGAGCAAAAAAGACAAACGTCCAGCTTTTGCTGCCACAGCAAAGGTGCCAGCGGGGAAAAGTAATGCTGGTTCTCACTGCCTCCTGGAACCCTTTCAAATGCCCCAGACAATTTGGCCCTCTCTGCTTTCCTGCGGACTCCATCCTCAAAAGCACCTGTTTTCGCTTTCGGCAGCCTCCGGAGCAAAAAAGACAAACGTCCAGCTTTTGCTGCCACAGCAAAGGTGCCAGCGGGGAAAAGTAATGCTGGTTCTCACTGCCTCCTGGAACCCTTTCAAATGCCCCAGACAATTTGGCCCTCTCTGCTTTCCTGCGGACTCCATCCTCAAAAGCACCTGTTTTCGCTTTCGGCAGCCTCCGGAGCAAAAAAGACAAACGTCCAGCTTTTGCTGCCACAGCAAAGGTGCCAGCGGGGAAAAGTAATGCTGGTTCTCACTGCCTCCTGGAACCTCTTCAAATGCCACAGACAATTTGGCCCTCTCTGCTTTCCTGCGGACTCCATCCTCAAAAGCACCTGTTTTCGCTTTCGGCAGCCTCCGGAGCAAAAAAGACAAACGTCCAGCTTTTGCTGCCACAGCAAAGGTGCCAGCGGGGAAAAGTAATGCTGGTTCTCACTGCCTCCTGGAACCCTTTCAAATGCCCCAGACAATTAAGCCCTCTCTGCTTTCCTGAGGACTCTATCCTCAAAAGCGACTTTTTTCACTTTCGGCGCCCTCCGGTGGTAAAAAGACAAACGTCCAGCTTTTGCTGCCACAGCAAAGGTGCCAGCGGGGAAAAGTGATGCTGGTTCTCACTGCCTCCTGGAACTCTTTCAAATGCCCCAGACAATTTGGCTCTCTCTGCTTTCCTGCGGACTCCATCCTCAAAAGCACCTGTTTTCGCTTTCGGCAGCCTCCGGAGCAAAAAAGACAAACGTCCAGCTTTTGCTGCCACAGCAAAGGTGCCAGCGGGGAAAAGTAATGCTGGTTCTCACTGCCTCCTGGAACCTCTTCAAATGCCACAGACATTTTGGCCCTCTCTGCTTTCCTGCGGACTCCATCCTCAAAAGCACCTGTTTTCGCTTTCGGCAACCTCCAGAGCAAAAAAGACAAACGTCCAGCTTTTGCTGCCACAGCAAAGGTGCCAGCGGGGAAAAGTAATGCTGGTTCTCACTGCCTCCTGGAACCCTTTCAAATGCCCCAGACAATTTGGCCCTCTCTGCTTTCCTGCGGACTCCATGCTCAAAAGCACCTGTTTTCGCTTTCGGCAACCTCCGGAGCAAAAAAGACAAACGTCCAGCTTTTGCTGCCACAGCAAAGGTGCCAGCGGGGAAAAGTAATGCTCGTTCTCACTGCCTCCTGGAACCCTTTCAAATGCCACAGACAATTTGGCCCTCTCTGCTTTCCTGCGGACTCCATCCTCAAAAGCACCTGTTTTCGCTTTCGGCAGCCTCCGGAGCAAAAAAGACAAACGTCCAGCTTTTGCTGCCACAGCAAAGGTGCCAGCGGGGAAAAGTAATGCTGGTTCTCACTGCCTCCTGGAACCCTTTCAAATGCCGCAGACAATTTGGCCCTCTCTGCTTTCCTGTGGACTCCATCCTCAAAAGCACCTGTTTTCGCTTTCGGCAGCCTCCGGAGCAAAAAAGACAAACGTCCAGCTTTTGCTGCCACAGCAAAGGTGCCAGCGGGGAAAAGTAATGCTGGTTCTCACTGCCTCCTGGAACCCTTTCAAATGCCACAGACAATTTGGCCCTCTCTGCTTTCCTGCGGACTCCATCCTCAAAAGCACCTGTTTTCGCTTTCGGCAGCGTCCGGAGCAAAAAAGACAAACGTCCAGCTTTTGCTGCCACAGCAAAGGTGCCAGCGGGGAAAAGTAATGCTGGTTCTCACTGCCTCCTGGAACCTCTTCAAATGCCACAGACAATTTGGCCCTCTCTGCTTTCCTGCGGACTCCATCCTCAAAAGCACCTGTTTTCGCTTTCGGCAGCCTCCGGAGCAAAAAAGACAAATGTCCAGCTTTTGCTGCCACAGCAAAGGTGCCAGCGGGGAAAAGTAATGCTGGTTCTCACTGCCTCCTGGAACTCTTTCAAATGCCCCAGACAATTTGGCTCTCTCTGCTTTCCTGCGGACTCCATCCTCAAAAGCACCTGTTTTCGCTTTCGGCAGCCTCCGGAGCAAAAAAGACAAACGTCCAGCTTTTGCTGCCACAGCAAAGGTGCCAGCCGGGAAAAGTAATGCTGGTTCTCACTGCCTCCTGGAACCTCTTCAAATGCCACAGACATTTTGGCCCTCTCTGCTTTCCTGCGGACTCCATCCTCAAAAGCACCTGTTTTCGCTTTCGGCAACCTCCAGAGCAAAAAAGACAAACGTCCAGCTTTTGCTGCCACAGCAAAGGTGCCAGCGGGGAAAAGTAATGCTGGTTCTCACTGCCTCCTGGAACCCTTTCAAATGCCACAGACAATTTGGCCCTCTCTGCTTTCCTGCGGACTCCATCCTCAAAAGCACCTGTTTTCGCTTTCGGCAGCCTCCGGAGCAAAAAAGACAAACGTCCAGCTTTTGCTGCCACAGCAAAGGTGCCAGCGGGGAAAAGTAATGCTGGTTCTCACTGCCTCCTGGAACCCTTTCAAATGCCCCAGACAATTTGGCCCTCTCTGCTTTCCTGCGGACTCCATCCTCAAAAGCACCTGTTTTCGCTTTCGGCAACCTCCGGAGCAAAAAAGACAAACGTCCAGCTTTTGCTGCCACAGCAAAGGTGCCAGCGGGGAAAAGTAATGCTGGTTCTCACTGCCTCCTGGAACCCTTTCAAATGCCCCAGACAATTTGGCCCTCTCTGCTTTCCTGCGGACTCCATCCTCAAAAGCACCTGTTTTCGCTTTCGGCAGCCTCCGGAGCAAAAAAGACAAACGTCCAGCTTTTGCTGCCACAGCAAAGGTGCCAGTGGGGAAAAGTAATGCTGGTTCTCACTGCCTCCTGGAACCTCTTCAAATGCCCCAGACAATTTGGCCCTCTCTGCTTTCCTGCGGACTCCATCCTCAAAAGCACCTGTTTTCGCTTTTGGCAACCTCCGGAGCAAAAAAGACAAACGTCCAGCTTTTGCTGCCACAGCAAAGGTGCCAGCGGGGAAAAGTAATGCTGGTTCTCACTGCCTCCTGGAACCCTTTCAAATGCCACAGACAATTTGGCCCTCTCTGCTTTCCTGCGGACTCCATCCTCAAAAGCACCTGTTTTCGCTTTCGGCAGCCTCCGGAGCAAAAAAGACAAACGTCCAGCTTTTGCTGCCACAGCAAAGGTGCCAGCGGGGAAAAGTAATGCTGGTTCTCACTGCCTCCTGGAACCCTTTCAAATGCCCCAGACAATTTGGCCCTCTCTGCTTTCCTGCGGACTCCATCCTCAAAAGCACCTGTTTTCGCTTTCGGCAGCCTCCGGAGCAAAAAAGACAAACGTCCAGCTTTTGCTGCCACAGCAAAGGTGCCAGCGGGGAAAAGTAATGCTGGTTCTCACTGCCTCCTGGAACCCTTTCAAATGCCACAGACAATTTGGCCCTCTCTGCTTTCCTGCGGACTCCATCCTCAAAAGCACCTGTTTTCGCTTTCGGCAGCCTCCGGAGCAAAAAAGACAAACGTCCAGCTTTTGCTGCCACAGCAAAGGTGCCAGCGGGGAAAAGTAATGCTGGTTCTCACTGCCTCCTGGAACCCTTTCAAATGCCCCAGACAATTTGGCCCTCTCTGCTTTCCTGCGGACTCCATCCTCAAAAGCACCTGTTTTCGCTTTCGGCAGCCTCCGGAGCAAAAAAGACAAACGTCCAGCTTTTGCTGCCACAGCAAAGGTGCCAGCGGGGAAAAGTAATGCTGGTTCTCACTGCCTCCTGGAACCTCTTCAAATGCCACAGACAATTTGGCCCTCTCTGCTTTCCTGCGGACTCCATCCTCAAAAGCACCTGTTTTCGCTTTCGGCAGCCTCCGGAGCAAAAAAGACAAACGTCCAGCTTTTGCTGCCACAGCAAAGGTGCCAGCGGGGAAAAGTAATGCTGGTTCTCACTGCCTCCTGGAACCCTTTCAAATGCCCCAGACAATTAAGCCCTCTCTGCTTTCCTGCGGACTCTATCCTCAAAAGCGACTTTTTTCACTTTCGGCGCCCTCCGGTGGTAAAAAGACAAACGTCCAGCTTTTGCTGCCACAGCAAAGGTGCCAGCGGGGAAAAGTGATGCTGGTTCTCACTGCCTCCTGGAACTCTTTCAAATGCCCCAGACAATTTGGCTCTCTCTGCTTTCCTGCGGACTCCATCCTCAAAAGCACCTGTTTTCGCTTTCGGCAGCCTCCGGAGCAAAAAAGACAAACGTCCAGCTTTTGCTGCCACAGCAAAGGTGCCAGCGGGGAAAAGTAATGCTGGTTCTCACTGCCTCCTGGAACCTCTTCAAATGCCACAGACATTTTGGCCCTCTCTGCTTTCCTGCGGACTCCATCCTCAAAAGCACCTGTTTTCGCTTTCGGCAACCTCCAGAGCAAAAAAGACAAACGTCCAGCTTTTGCTGCCACAGCAAAGGTGCCAGCGGGGAAAAGTAATGCTGGTTCTCACTGCCTCCTGGAACCCTTTCAAATGCCCCAGACAATTTGGCCCTCTCTGCTTTCCTGCGGACTCCATGCTCAAAAGCACCTGTTTTCGCTTTCGGCAACCTCCGGAGCAAAAAAGACAAACGTCCAGCTTTTGCTGCCACAGCAAAGGTGCCAGCGGGGAAAAGTAATGCTCGTTCTCACTGCCTCCTGGAACCCTTTCAAATGCCACAGACAATTTGGCCCTCTCTGCTTTCCTGCGGACTCCATCCTCAAAAGCACCTGTTTTCGCTTTCGGCAGCCTCCGGAGCAAAAAAGACAAACGTCCAGCTTTTGCTGCCACAGCAAAGGTGCCAGCGGGGAAAAGTAATGCTGGTTCTCACTGCCTCCTGGAACCCTTTCAAATGCCGCAGACAATTTGGCCCTCTCTGCTTTCCTGTGGACTCCATCCTCAAAAGCACCTGTTTTCGCTTTCGGCAGCCTCCGGAGCAAAAAAGACAAACGTCCAGCTTTTGCTGCCACAGCAAAGGTGCCAGCGGGGAAAAGTAATGCTGGTTCTCACTGCCTCCTGGAACCCTTTCAAATGCCACAGACAATTTGGCCCTCTCTGCTTTCCTGCGGACTCCATCCTCAAAAGCACCTGTTTTCGCTTTCGGCAGCGTCCGGAGCAAAAAAGACAAACGTCCAGCTTTTGCTGCCACAGCAAAGGTGCCAGCGGGGAAAAGTAATGCTGGTTCTCACTGCCTCCTGGAACCTCTTCAAATGCCACAGACAATTTGGCCCTCTCTGCTTTCCTGCGGACTCCATCCTCAAAAGCACCTGTTTTCGCTTTCGGCAGCCTCCGGAGCAAAAAAGACAAATGTCCAGCTTTTGCTGCCACAGCAAAGGTGCCAGCGGGGAAAAGTAATGCTGGTTCTCACTGCCTCCTGGAACTCTTTCAAATGCCCCAGACAATTTGGCTCTCTCTGCTTTCCTGCGGACTCCATCCTCAAAAGCACCTGTTTTCGCTTTCGGCAGCCTCCGGAGCAAAAAAGACAAACGTCCAGCTTTTGCTGCCACAGCAAAGGTGCCAGCCGGGAAAAGTAATGCTGGTTCTCACTGCCTCCTGGAACCTCTTCAAATGCCACAGACATTTTGGCCCTCTCTGCTTTCCTGCGGACTCCATCCTCAAAAGCACCTGTTTTCGCTTTCGGCAACCTCCAGAGCAAAAAAGACAAACGTCCAGCTTTTGCTGCCACAGCAAAGGTGCCAGCGGGGAAAAGTAATGCTGGTTCTCACTGCCTCCTGGAACCCTTTCAAATGCCACAGACAATTTGGCCCTCTCTGCTTTCCTGCGGACTCCATCCTCAAAAGCACCTGTTTTCGCTTTCGGCAGCCTCCGGAGCAAAAAAGACAAACGTCCAGCTTTTGCTGCCACAGCAAAGGTGCCAGCGGGGAAAAGTAATGCTGGTTCTCACTGCCTCCTGGAACCCTTTCAAATGCCCCAGACAATTTGGCCCTCTCTGCTTTCCTGCGGACTCCATCCTCAAAAGCACCTGTTTTCGCTTTCGGCAACCTCCGGAGCAAAAAAGACAAACGTCCAGCTTTTGCTGCCACAGCAAAGGTGCCAGCGGGGAAAAGTAATGCTGGTTCTCACTGCCTCCTGGAACCCTTTCAAATGCCCCAGACAATTTGGCCCTCTCTGCTTTCCTGCGGACTCCATCCTCAAAAGCACCTGTTTTCGCTTTCGGCAGCCTCCGGAGCAAAAAAGACAAACGTCCAGCTTTTGCTGCCACAGCAAAGGTGCCAGTGGGGAAAAGTAATGCTGGTTCTCACTGCCTCCTGGAACCTCTTCAAATGCCCCAGACAATTTGGCCCTCTCTGCTTTCCTGCGGACTCCATCCTCAAAAGCACCTGTTTTCGCTTTTGGCAACCTCCGGAGCAAAAAAGACAAACGTCCAGCTTTTGCTGCCACAGCAAAGGTGCCAGCGGGGAAAAGTAATGCTGGTTCTCACTGCCTCCTGGAACCCTTTCAAATGCCACAGACAATTTGGCCCTCTCTGCTTTCCTGCGGACTCCATCCTCAAAAGCACCTGTTTTCGCTTTCGGCAGCCTCCGGAGCAAAAAAGACAAACGTCCAGCTTTTGCTGCCACAGCAAAGGTGCCAGCGGGGAAAAGTAATGCTGGTTCTCACTGCCTCCTGGAACCCTTTCAAATGCCCCAGACAATTTGGCCCTCTCTGCTTTCCTGCGGACTCCATCCTCAAAAGCACCTGTTTTCGCTTTCGGCAGCCTCCGGAGCAAAAAAGACAAACGTCCAGCTTTTGCTGCCACAGCAAAGGTGCCAGCGGGGAAAAGTAATGCTGGTTCTCACTGCCTCCTGGAACCCTTTCAAATGCCACAGACAATTTGGCCCTCTCTGCTTTCCTGCGGACTCCATCCTCAAAAGCACCTGTTTTCGCTTTCGGCAGCCTCCGGAGCAAAAAAGACAAACGTCCAGCTTTTGCTGCCACAGCAAAGGTGCCAGCGGGGAAAAGTAATGCTGGTTCTCACTGCCTCCTGGAACCCTTTCAAATGCCCCAGACAATTTGGCCCTCTCTGCTTTCCTGCGGACTCCATCCTCAAAAGCACCTGTTTTCGCTTTCGGCAGCCTCCGGAGCAAAAAAGACAAACGTCCAGCTTTTGCTGCCACAGCAAAGGTGCCAGCGGGGAAAAGTAATGCTGGTTCTCACTGCCTCCTGGAACCTCTTCAAATGCCACAGACAATTTGGCCCTCTCTGCTTTCCTGCGGACTCCATCCTCAAAAGCACCTGTTTTCGCTTTCGGCAGCCTCCGGAGCAAAAAAGACAAACGTCCAGCTTTTGCTGCCACAGCAAAGGTGCCAGCGGGGAAAAGTAATGCTGGTTCTCACTGCCTCCTGGAACCCTTTCAAATGCCCCAGACAATTAAGCCCTCTCTGCTTTCCTGCGGACTCTATCCTCAAAAGCGACTTTTTTCACTTTCGGCGCCCTCCGGTGGTAAAAAGACAAACGTCCAGCTTTTGCTGCCACAGCAAAGGTGCCAGCGGGGAAAAGTGATGCTGGTTCTCACTGCCTCCTGGAACTCTTTCAAATGCCCCAGACAATTTGGCTCTCTCTGCTTTCCTGCGGACTCCATCCTCAAAAGCACCTGTTTTCGCTTTTGGCAACCTCCGGAGCAAAAAAGACAAACGTCCAGCTTTTGCTGCCACAGCAAAGGTGCCAGCGGGGAAAAGTAATGCTGGTTCTCACTGCCTCCTGGAACCCTTTCAAATGCCACAGACAATTTGGCCCTCTCTGCTTTCCTGCGGACTCCATCCTCAAAAGCACCTGTTTTCGCTTTCGGCAGCCTCCGGAGCAAAAAAGACAAACTTCCAGCTTTTGCTGCCACAGCAAAGGTGCCAGCGGGGAAAAGTAATGCTCGTTCTCACTGCCTCCTGGAACCCTTTCAAATGCCCCAGACAATTTGGCCCTCTCTGCTTTCCTGCGGACTCCATCCTCAAAAGCACCTGTTTTCGCTTTCGGCAGCCTCCGGAGCAAAAAAGACAAACGTCCAGCTTTTGCTGCCACAGCAAAGGTGCCAGCGGGGAAAAGTAATGCTGGTTCTCACTGCCTCCTGGAACCCTTTCAAATGCCACAGACAATTTGGCCCTCTCTGCTTTCCTGCGGACTCCATCCTCAAAAGCACCTGTTTTCGCTTTCGGCAGCCTCCGGAGCAAAAAAGACAAACGTCCAGCTTTTGCTGCCACAGCAAAGGTGCCAGCGGGGAAAAGTAATGCTGGTTCTCACTGCCTCCTGGAACCCTTTCAAATGCCCCTGACAATTTGGCCCTCTCTGCTTTCCTGCGGACTCCATCCTCAAAAGCACCTGTTTTCGCTTTCGGCAGCCTCCGGAGCAAAAAAGACAAACGTCCAGCTTTTGCTGCCACAGCAAAGGTGCCAGCGGGGAAAAGTAATGCTGGTTCTCACTGCCTCCTGGAACCCTTTCAAATGCCCCAGACAATTAAGCCCTCTCTGCTTTCCTGCGGACTCCATCCTCAAAAGCGCCTTTTTTCACTTTCGGCGCCCTCCGGTGGTAAAAAGACAAACGTCCAGGTTTTGCTGCCACAGCAAAGGTGCCAGCGGGGAAAAGTGATGCTGGTTCTCACTGCCTCCTGGAACTCTTTCAAATGCCCCAGACAATTTGGCCCTCTCTGCTTTCCTGCGGACTCCATCCTCAAAAGCACCTGTTTTCGCTTTCGGCAGCCTCCGGAGCAAAAAAGACAAACGTCCAGCTTTTGCTGCCACAGCAAAGGTGCCAGCGGGGAAAAGTAATGCTGGTTCTCACTGCCTCCTGGAACCTCTTCAAATGCCCCAGACAATTTGGCCCTCTCTGCTTTCCTGCGGACTCCATCCTCAAAAGCACCTGTTTTCGCTTTCGGCAGCCTCCGGAGCAAAAAAGACAAACGTCCAGCTTTTGCTGCCACAGCAAAGGTGCCAGCGGGGAAAAGTAATGCTGGTTCTCACTGCCTCCTGGAACCCTTTCAAATGCCACAGACAATTTGGCCCTCTCTGCTTTCCTGCGGACTCCATCCTCAAAAGAACCTATTTTCGCTTTCGGCAGCCTCCGGAGCAAAAAAAGACAAACGTCCAGCTTTTGCTGCCACAGCAAAGGTGCCAGCGGGGAAAAGTAATGCTGGTTCTCACTGCCTCCTGGAACCTCTTCAAATGCCCCAGACAATTTGGCCCTCTCTGCTTTCCTGCGGACTCCATCCTCAAAAGCACCTGTTTTCGCTTTTGGCAACCTCCGGAGCAAAAAAGACAAACGTCCAGCTTTTGCTGCCACAGCAAAGGTGCCAGCGGGGAAAAGTAATGCTGGTTCTCACTGCCTCCTGGAACCCTTTCAAATGCCCCAGACAATTTGGCCCTCTCTGCTTTCCTGCGGACTCCATCCTCAAAAGCACCTGTTTTCGCTTTCGGCAGCCTCCGGAGCAAAAAAGACAAACGTCCAGCTTTTGCTGCCACAACAAAGGTGCCAGCGGGGAAAAGTAATGCTGGTTCTCACTGCCTCCTGGAACCCTTTCAAATGCCCCAGACAATTTGGCCCTCTCTGCTTTCCTGCGGACTCCATCCTCAAAAGCACCTGTTTTCGCTTTCGGCAGCCTCCGGAGCAAAAAAGACAAACGTCCAGCTTTTGCTGCCACAGCAAAGGTGCCAGCGGGGAAAAGTAATGCTGGTTCTCACTGCCTCCTGGAACCTCTTCAAATGCCCCAGACAATTTGGCCCTCTCTGCTTTCCTGCGGACTCCATCCTCAAAAGCACCTGTTTTCGCTTTTGGCAACCTCCGGAGCAAAAAAGACAAACGTCCAGCTTTTGCTGCCACAGCAAAGGTGCCAGCGGGGAAAAGTAATGCTGGTTCTCACTGCCTCCTGGAACCCTTTCAAATGCCACAGACAATTTGGCCCTCTCTGCTTTCCTGCGGACTCCATCCTCAAAAGCACCTGTTTTCGCTTTCGGCAGCCTCCGGAGCAAAAAAGACAAACGTCCAGCTTTTGCTGCCACAGCAAAGGTGCCAGCGGGGAAAAGTAATGCTGGTTCTCACTGCCTCCTGGAACCCTTTCAAATGCCACAGACAATTTGGCCCTCTCTGCTTTCCTGCGGACTCCATCCTCAAAAGCACCTGTTTTCGCTTTCGGCAGCCTCCGGAGCAAAAAAGACAAACGTCCAGCTTTTGCTGCCACAGCAAAGGTGCCAGCGGGGAAAAGTAATGCTGGTTCTCACTGCCTCCTGGAACCCTTTCAAATGCCACAGACAATTTGGCCCTCTCTGCTTTCCTGCGGACTCCATCCTCAAAAGCACCTGTTTTCGCTTTCGGCAGCCTCCGGAGCAAAAAAGACAAACGTCCAGCTTTTGCTGCCACAGCAAAGGTGCCAGCGGGGAAAAGTAATGCTGGTTCTCACTGCCTCCTGGAACCCTTTCAAATGCCCCAGACAATTTGGCCCTCTCTGCTTTCCTGCGGACTCCATCCTCAAAAGCACCTGTTTTCGCTTTCGGCAGCCTCCGGAGCAAAAAAGACAAACGTCCAGCTTTTGCTGCCACAGCAAAGGTGCCAGCGGGGAAAAGTAATGCTGGTTCTCACTGCCTCCTGGAACCTCTTCAAATGCCACAGACAATTTGGCCCTCTCTGCTTTCCTGCGGACTCCATCCTCAAAAGCACCTGTTTTCGCTTTCGGCAGCCTCCGGAGCAAAAAAGACAAACGTCCAGCTTTTGCTGCCACAGCAAAGGTGCCAGCGGGGAAAAGTAATGCTGGTTCTCACTGCCTCCTGGAACCCTTTCAAATGCCCCAGACAATTAAGCCCTCTCTGCTTTCCTGCGGACTCTATCCTCAAAAGCGACTTTTTTCACTTTCGGCGCCCTCCGGTGGTAAAAAGACAAACGTCCAGCTTTTGCTGCCACAGCAAAGGTGCCAGCGGGGAAAAGTGATGCTGGTTCTCACTGCCTCCTGGAACTCTTTCAAATGCCCCAGACAATTTGGCTCTCTCTGCTTTCCTGCGGACTCCATCCTCAAAAGCACCTGTTTTCGCTTTCGGCAGCCTCCGGAGCAAAAAAGACAAACGTCCAGCTTTTGCTGCCACAGCAAAGGTGCCAGCGGGGAAAAGTAATGCTGGTTCTCACTGCCTCCTGGAACCTCTTCAAATGCCACAGACATTTTGGCCCTCTCTGCTTTCCTGCGGACTCCATCCTCAAAAGCACCTGTTTTCGCTTTCGGCAACCTCCAGAGCAAAAAAGACAAACGTCCAGCTTTTGCTGCCACAGCAAAGGTGCCAGCGGGGAAAAGTAATGCTGGTTCTCACTGCCTCCTGGAACCCTTTCAAATGCCACAGACAATTTGGCCCTCTCTGCTTTCCTGCGGACTCCATCCTCAAAAGCACCTGTTTTCGCTTTCGGCAGCCTCCGGAGCAAAAAAGACAAACGTCCAGCTTTTGCTGCCACAGCAAAGGTGCCAGCGGGGAAAAGTAATGCTGGTTCTCACTGCCTCCTGGAACCCTTTCAAATGCCCCAGACAATTTGGCCCTCTCTGCTTTCCTGCGGACTCCATCCTCAAAAGCACCTGTTTTCGCTTTCGGCAGCCTCCGGAGCAAAAAAGACAAACGTCCAGCTTTTGCTGCCACAGCAAAGGTGCCAGCGGGGAAAAGTAATGCTGGTTCTCACTGCCTCCTGGAACCCTTTCAAATGCCACAGACAATTTGGCCCTCTCTGCTTTCCTGCGGACTCCATCCTCAAAAGCACCTGTTTTCGCTTTCGGCAGCCTCCGGAGCAAAAAAGACAAACGTCCAGCTTTTGCTGCCACAGCAAAGGTGCCAGCGGGGAAAAGTAATGCTGGTTCTCACTGCCTCCTGGAACCTCTTCAAATGCCCCAGACAATTTGGCCCTCTCTGCTTTCCTGCAGACTCCATCCTCAAAAGCACCTGTTTTCGCTTTTGGCAACCTCCGGAGCAAAAAAGACAAACGTCCAGCTTTTGCTGCCACAGCAAAGGTGCCAGCGGGGAAAAGTAATGCTGGTTCTCACTGCCTCCTGGAACCCTTTCAAATGCCACAGACAATTTGGCCCTCTCTGCTTTCCTGCGGACTCCATCCTCAAAAGCACCTGTTTTCGCTTTCGGCAGCCTCCGGAGCAAAAAAGACAAACGTCCAGCTTTTGCTGCCACAGCAAAGGTGCCAGCGGGGAAAAGTAATGCTGGTTCTCACTGCCTCCTGGAACCCTTTCAAATGCCACAGACAATTTGGCCCTCTCTGCTTTCCTGCGGACTGCATCCTCAAAAGCACCTGTTTTCGCTTTCGGCAGCCTCCGGAGCAAAAAAGACAAACGTCCAGCTTTTGCTGCCACAGCAAAGGTGCCAGCGGGGAAAAGTAATGCTGGTTCTCACTGCCTCCTGGAACCCTTTCAAATGCCCCAGACAATTAAGCCCTCTCTGCTTTCCTGCGGACTCTATCCTCAAAAGCGCCTTTTTTCACTTTCGGCGCCCTCCTGTGGTAAAAAGACAAACGTCCAGGTTTTGCTGCCACAGCAAAGGTGCCAGCGGGGAAAAGTGATGCTGCTTCTCACTGCCTCCTGGAACTCTTTCAAATGCCACAGACAATTTGGCCCTCTCTGCTTTCCTGCGGACTCCATCCTCAAAAGCACCTATTTTCGCTTTCGGCAGCCTCCGGAGCAAAAAAGACAAACGTCCAGCTTTTGCTGCCACAGCAAAGGTGCCAGCGGGGAAAAGTAATGCTGGTTCTCACTGCCTCCTGGAACCCTTTCAAATGCCCCAGACAATTTGGCCCTCTCTGCTTTCCTGCGGACTCCATCCTCAAAAGCACCTGTTTTCGCTTTCGGCAGCCTCCGGAGCAAAAAAGACAAACGTCCAGCTTTTGCTGCCACAGCAAAGGTGCCAGCGGGGAAAAGTAATGCTGGTTCTCACTGCCTCCTGGAACCTCTTCAAATGCCCCAGACAATTTGGCCCTCTCTGCTTTCCTGCGGACTCCATCCTCAAAAGCACCTGTTTTCGCTTTCGGCAGCCTCCGGAGCAAAAAAGACAAACGTCCAGCTTTTGCTGCCACAGCAAAGGTGCCAGCGGGGAAAAGTAATGCTGGTTCTCACTGCCTCCTGGAACCCTTTCAAATGCCACAGACAATTTGGCCCTCTCTGCTTTCCTGCGGACTCCATCCTCAAAAGAACCTATTTTCGCTTTCGACAGCCTCCGGAGCAAAAAAAGACAAACGTCCAGCTTTTGCTGCCACAGCAAAGGTGCCAGCGGGGAAAAGTAATGCTGGTTCTCACTGCCTCCTGGAACCTCTTCAAATGCCCCAGACAATTTGGCCCTCTCTGCTTTCCTGCGGACTCCATCCTCAAAAGCACCTGTTTTCGCTTTTGGTAACCTCCGGAGCAAAAAAGACAAACGTCCAGCTTTTGCTGCCACAGCAAAGGTGCCAGCGGGGAAAAGTAATGCTGGTTCTCACTGCCTCCTGGAACCCTTTCAAATGCCACAGACAATTTGGCCCTCTCTGCTTTCCTGCGGACTCCATCCTCAAAAGCACCTGTTTTCGCTTTCGGCAGCCTCCGGAGCAAAAAAGACAAACGTCCAGCTTTTGCTGCCACAGCAAAGGTGCCAGCGGGGAAAAGTAATGCTGGTTCTCACTGCCTCCTGGAACCCTTTCAAATGCCCCAGACAATTTGGCCCTCTCTGCTTTCCTGCGGACTCCATCCTCAAAAGCACCTGTTTTCGCTTTCGGCAGCCTCCGGAGCAAAAAAGACAAACGTCCAGCTTTTGCTGCCACAGCAAAGGTGCCAGCGGGGAAAAGTAATGCTGGTTCTCACTGCCTCCTGGAACCTCTTCAAATGCCACAGACAATTTGGCCCTCTCTGCTTTCCTGCGGACTCCATCCTCAAAAGCACCTGTTTTCGCTTTCGGCAGCCTCCGGAGCAAAAAAGACAAACGTCCAGCTTTTGCTGCCACAGCAAAGGTGCCAGCGGGGAAAAGTAATGCTGGTTCTCACTGCCTCCTGGAACCCTTTCAAATGCCCCAGACAATTAAGCCCTCTCTGCTTTCCTGCGGACTCTATCCTCAAAAGCGACTTTTTTCACTTTCGGCGCCCTCCGGTGGTAAAAAGCCAAACGTCCAGCTTTTGCTGCCACAGCAAAAGGTGCCAGCGGGGAAAAGTAATGCTGGTTCTCACTGCCTCCTGGAACCCTTTCAAATGCCACAGACAATTTGGCCCTCTCTGCTTTCCTGCGGACTCCATCCTCAAAAGAACCTATTTTCGCTTTCGACAGCCTCCGGAGCAAAAAAAGACAAACGTCCAGCTTTTGCTGCCACAGCAAAGGTGCCAGCGGGGAAAAGTAATGCTGGTTCTCACTGCCTCCTGGAACCTCTTCAAATGCCCCAGACAATTTGGCCCTCTCTGCTTTCCTGCGGACTCCATCCTCAAAAGCACCTGTTTTCGCTTTTGGTAACCTCCGGAGCAAAAAAGACAAACGTCCAGCTTTTGCTGCCACAGCAAAGGTGCCAGCGGGGAAAAGTAATGCTGGTTCTCACTGCCTCCTGGAACCCTTTCAAATGCCACAGACAATTTGGCCCTCTCTGCTTTCCTGCGGACTCCATCCTCAAAAGCACCTGTTTTCGCTTTCGGCAGCCTCCGGAGCAAAAAAGACAAACGTCCAGCTTTTGCTGCCACAGCAAAGGTGCCAGCGGGGAAAAGTAATGCTGGTTCTCACTGCCTCCTGGAACCCTTTCAAATGCCCCAGACAATTTGGCCCTCTCTGCTTTCCTGCGGACTCCATCCTCAAAAGCACCTGTTTTCGCTTTCGGCAGCCTCCGGAGCAAAAAAGACAAACGTCCAGCTTTTGCTGCCACAGCAAAGGTGCCAGCGGGGAAAAGTAATGCTGGTTCTCACTGCCTCCTGGAACCTCTTCAAATGCCACAGACAATTTGGCCCTCTCTGCTTTCCTGCGGACTCCATCCTCAAAAGCACCTGTTTTCGCTTTCGGCAGCCTCCGGAGCAAAAAAGACAAACGTCCAGCTTTTGCTGCCACAGCAAAGGTGCCAGCGGGGAAAAGTAATGCTGGTTCTCACTGCCTCCTGGAACCCTTTCAAATGCCCCAGACAATTAAGCCCTCTCTGCTTTCCTGCGGACTCTATCCTCAAAAGCGACTTTTTTCACTTTCGGCGCCCTCCGGTGGTAAAAAGACAAACGTCCAGCTTTTGCTGCCACAGCAAAGGTGCCAGCGGGGAAAAGTGATGCTGGTTCTCACTGCCTCCTGGAACCTCTTCAAATGCCACAGACAATTTGGCCCTCTCTGCTTTCCTGCGGACTCCATCCTCAAAAGCACCTGTTTTCGCTTTCGGCAGCCTCCGGAGCAAAAAAGACAAACGTCCAGCTTTTGCTGCCACAGCAAAGGTGCCAGCGGGGAAAAGTAATGCTGGTTCTCACTGCCTCCTGGAACCCTTTCAAATGCCCCAGACAATTAAGCCCTCTCTGCTTTCCTGCGGACTCTATCCTCAAAAGCGACTTTTTTCACTTTCGGCGCCCTCCGGTGGTAAAATACAAACGTCCAGCTTTTGCTGCCACAGCAAAGGTGCCAGCGGGGAAAAGTGATGCTGGTTCTCACTGCCTCCTGGAACTCTTTCAAATGCCCCAGACAATTTGGCTCTCTCTGCTTTCCTGCGGACTCCATCCTCAAAAGCACCTGTTTTCGCTTTCGGCAGCCTCCGGAGCAAAAAAGACAAACGTCCAGCTTTTGCTGCCACAGCAAAGGTGCCAGCGGGGAAAAGTAATGCTCGTTCTCACTGCCTCCTGGAACCTCTTCAAATGCCACAGACATTTTGGCCCTCTCTGCTTTCCTGCGGACTCCATCCTCAAAAGCACCTGTTTTCGCTTTCGGCAACCTCCAGAGCAAAAAAGACAAACGTCCAGCTTTTGCTGCCACAGCAAAGGTGCCAGCGGGGAAAAGTAATGCTGGTTCTCACTGCC
The DNA here is from genome assembly GCF_965231255.1 of Vanellus vanellus. Lineage (NCBI taxonomy): Eukaryota > Metazoa > Chordata > Aves > Charadriiformes > Charadriidae > Vanellus > Vanellus vanellus. The sequence continues at coordinate 45,658 of NW_028126936.1, read as the reverse complement.
TCCTGGAACCCTTTCAAATGCCACAGACAATTTGGCCCTCTCTGCTTTCCTGCGGACTCCATCCTCAAAAGCACCTGTTTTCGCTTTCGGCAGCCTCCGGAGCAAAAAAGACAAACGTCCAGCTTTTGCTGCCACAGCAAAGGTGCCAGCGGGGAAAAGTAATGCTGGTTCTCACTGCCTCCTGGAACCCTTTCAAATGCCCCAGACAATTTGGCCCTCTCTGCTTTCCTGCGGACTCCATCCTCAAAAGCACCTGTTTACGCTTTCGGCAGCCTCCGGAGCAAAAAAGACAAACGTCCAGCTTTTGCTGCCACAACAAAGGTGCCAGCGGGGAAAAGTAATGCTGGTTCTCACTGCCTCCTGGAACCCTTTCAAATGCCCCAGACAATTTGGCCCTCTCTGCTTTCCTGCGGACTCCATCCTCAAAAGCACCTGTTTTCGCTTTCGGCAGCCTCCGGAGCAAAAAAGACAAACGTCCAGCTTTTGCTGCCACAGCAAAGGTGCCAGCGGGGAAAAGTAATGCTGGTTCTCACTGCCTCCTGGAACCTCTTCAAATGCCCCAGACAATTTGGCCCTCTCTGCTTTCCTGCGGACTCCATCCTCAAAAGCACCTGTTTTCGCTTTTGGTAACCTCCGGAGCAAAAAAGACAAACGTCCAGCTTTTGCTGCCACAGCAAAGGTGCCAGCGGGGAAAAGTAATGCTGGTTCTCACTGCCTCCTGGAACCTCTTCAAATGCCACAGACAATTTGGCCCTCTCTGCTTTCCTGCGGACTCCATCCTCAAAAGCACCTGTTTTCGCTTTCGGCAGCCTCCGGAGCAAAAAAGACAAACGTCCAGCTTTTGCTGCCACAGCAAAGGTGCCAGCGGGGAAAAGTAATGCTGGTTCTCACTGCCTCCTGGAACCCTTTCAAATGCCCCAGACAATTAAGCCCTCTCTGCTTTCCTGCGGACTCTATCCTCAAAAGCGACTTTTTTCACTTTCGGCGCCCTCCGGTGGTAAAAAGACAAACGTCCAGCTTTTGCTGCCACAGCAAAGGTGCCAGCGGGGAAAAGTGATGCTGGTTCTCACTGCCTCCTGGAACTCTTTCAAATGCCCCAGACAATTTGGCTCTCTCTGCTTTCCTGCGGACTCCATCCTCAAAAGCACCTGTTTTCGCTTTCGGCAGCCTCCGGAGCAAAAAAGACAAACGTCCAGCTTTTGCTGCCACAGCAAAGGTGCCAGCGGGGAAAAGTAATGCTGGTTCTCACTGCCTCCTGGAACCTCTTCAAATGCCACAGACATTTTGGCCCTCTCTGCTTTCCTGCGGACTCCATCCTCAAAAGCACCTGTTTTCGCTTTCGGCAACCTCCAGAGCAAAAAAGACAAACGTCCAGCTTTTGCTGCCACAGCAAAGGTGCCAGCGGGGAAAAGTAATGCTGGTTCTCACTGCCTCCTGGAACCCTTTCAAATGCCACAGACAATTTGGCCCTCTCTGCTTTCCTGCGGACTCCATCCTCAAAAGCACCTGTTTTCGCTTTCGGCAGCCTCCGGAGCAAAAAAGACAAACGTCCAGCTTTTGCTGCCACAGCAAAGGTGCCAGCGGGGAAAAGTAATGCTGGTTCTCACTGCCTCCTGGAACCCTTTCAAATGCCCCAGACAATTTGGCCCTCTCTGCTTTCCTGCGGACTCCATCCTCAAAAGCACCTGTTTTCGCTTTCGGCAGCCTCCGGAGCAAAAAAGACAAACGTCCAGCTTTTGCTGCCACAACAAAGGTGCCAGCGGGGAAAAGTAATGCTGGTTCTCACTGCCTCCTGGAACCCTTTCAAATGCCACAGACAATTTGGCCCTCTCTGCTTTCCTGCGGACTCCATCCTCAAAAGCACCTGTTTTCGCTTTCGGCAGCCTCCGGAGCAAAAAAGACAAACGTCCAGCTTTTGCTGCCACAGCAAAGGTGCCAGCGGGGAAAAGTAATGCTGGTTCTCACTGCCTCCTGGAACCTCTTCAAATGCCCCAGACAATTTGGCCCTCTCTGCTTTCCTGCGGACTCCATCCTCAAAAGCACCTGTTTTCGCTTTCGGCAGCCTCCGGAGCAAAAAAGACAAACGTCCAGCTTTTGCTGCCACAGCAAAGGTGCCAGCGGGGAAAAGTAATGCTGGTTCTCACTGCCTCCTGGAACCTCTTCAAATGCCACAGACAATTTGGCCCTCTCTGCTTTCCTGCGGACTCCATCCTCAAAAGCACCTGTTTTCGCTTTCGGCAGCCTCCGGAGCAAAAAAGACAAACGTCCAGCTTTTGCTGCCACAGCAAAGGTGCCAGCGGGGAAAAGTAATGCTGGTTCTCACTGCCTCCTGGAACCCTTTCAAATGCCCCAGACAATTAAGCCCTCTCTGCTTTCCTGCGGACTCTATCCTCAAAAGCGACTTTTTTCACTTTCGGCGCCCTCCGGTGGTAAAAAGACAAACGTCCAGCTTTTGCTGCCACAGCAAAGGTGCCAGCGGGGAAAAGTGATGCTGGTTCTCACTGCCTCCTGGAACTCTTTCAAATGCCCCAGACAATTTGGCTCTCTCTGCTTTCCTGCGGACTCCATCCTCAAAAGCACCTGTTTTCGCTTTCGGCAGCCTCCGGAGCAAAAAAGACAAACGTCCAGCTTTTGCTGCCACAGCAAAGGTGCCAGCGGGGAAAAGTAATGCTGGTTCTCACTGCCTCCTGGAACCTCTTCAAATGCCACAGACATTTTGGCCCTCTCTGCTTTCCTGCGGACTCCATCCTCAAAAGCACCTGTTTTCGCTTTCGGCAACCTCCAGAGCAAAAAAGACAAACGTCCAGCTTTTGCTGCCACAGCAAAGGTGCCAGCGGGGAAAAGTAATGCTGGTTCTCACTGCCTCCTGGAACCCTTTCAAATGCCACAGACAATTTGGCCCTCTCTGCTTTCCTGCGGACTCCATCCTCAAAAGCACCTGTTTTCGCTTTCGGCAGCCTCCGGAGCAAAAAAGACAAACGTCCAGCTTTTGCTGCCACAGCAAAGGTGCCAGCGGGGAAAAGTAATGCTGGTTCTCACTGCCTCCTGGAACCCTTTCAAATGCCCCAGACAATTTGGCCCTCTCTGCTTTCCTGCGGACTCCATCCTCAAAAGCACCTGTTTTCGCTTTCGGCAGCCTCCGGAGCAAAAAAGACAAACGTCCAGCTTTTGCTGCCACAACAAAGGTGCCAGCGGGGAAAAGTAATGCTGGTTCTCACTGCCTCCTGGAACCCTTTCAAATGCCCCAGACAATTTGGCCCTCTCTGCTTTCCTGCGGACTCCATCCTCAAAAGCACCTGTTTTCGCTTTCGGCAGCCTCCGGAGCAAAAAAGACAAACGTCCAGCTTTTGCTGCCACAGCAAAGGTGCCAGCGGGGAAAAGTAATGCTGGTTCTCACTGCCTCCTGGAACCTCTTCAAATGCCCCAGACAATTTGGCCCTCTCTGCTTTCCTGCGGACTCCATCCTCAAAAGCACCTGTTTTCGCTTTCAGCAGCCTCCGGAGCAAAAAAGACAAACGTCCAGCTTTTGCTGCCACAGCAAAGGTGCCAGCGGGGAAAAGTAATGCTGGTTCTCACTGCCTCCTGGAACCCTTTCAAATGCCACAGACAATTTGGCCCTCTCTGCTTTCCTGCGGACTCCATCCTCAAAAGCACCTGTTTTCGCTTTCGGCAGCCTCCGGAGCAAAAAAGACAAACGTCCAGCTTTTGCTGCCACAGCAAAGGTGCCAGCGGGGAAAAGTAATGCTGGTTCTCACTGCCTCCTGGAACCCTTTCAAATGCCACAGACAATTTGGCCCTCTCTGCTTTCCTGCGGACTCCATCCTCAAAAGCACCTGTTTTCGCTTTCGGCAGCCTCAGGAGCAAAAAAGACAAACGTCCAGCTTTTGCTGCCACAGCAAAGGTGCCAGCGGGGAAAAGTAATGCTGGTTCTCACTGCCTCCTGGAACCCTTTCAAATGCCACAGACAATTTGGCCCTCTCTGCTTTCCTGCGGACTCCATCCTCAAAAGCACCTGTTTTCGCTTTCGGCTGCGTCCGGAGCAAAAAAGACAAACGTCCAGCTTTTGCTGCCACAGCAAAGGTGCCAGCGGGGAAAAGTAATGCTGGTTCTCACTGCCTCCTGGAACCTCTTCAAATGCCCCAGACAATTTGGCCCTCTCTGCTTTCCTGCGGACTCCATCCTCAAAAGCACCTGTTTTCGCTTTCGGCAGCCTCCGGAGCAAAAAAGACAAACGTCCAGCTTTTGCTGCCACAGCAAAGGTGCCAGCGGGGAAAAGTGATGCTGGTTCTCACTGCCTCCTGGAACTCTTTCAAATGCCACAGACAATTTGGCCCTCTCTGCTTTCCTGCGGACTCCATCCTCAAAAGCACCTATTTTCGCTTTCGGCAGCCTCCGGAGCAAAAAAGACAAACGTCCAGCTTTTGCTGCCACAGCAAAGGTGCCAGCGGGGAAAAGTAATGCTGGTTCTCACTGCCTCCTGGAACCCTTTCAAATGCCACAGACAATTTGGCCCTCTCTGCTTTCCTGCGGACTCCATCCTCAAAAGCACCTGTTTTCGCTTTCGGCAGCCTCCGGAGCAAAAAAGACAAACGTCCAGCGCTTGCTGCCAAAGCAAAGGTGCCAGCGGGGAAAAGTAATGCTGGTTCTCACTGCCTCCTGGAACCTCTTCAAATGCCCCAGACAATTTGGCCCTCTCTGCTTTCCTGCGGACTCCATCCTCAAAAGCACCTGTTTTCGCTTTCGGCAGCCTCCGGAGCAAAAAAGACAAACGTCCAGCTTTTGCTGCCACAGCAAAGGTGCCAGCGGGGAAAAGTAATGCTGGTTCTCACTGCCTCCTGGAACCCTTTCAAATGCCACAGACAATTTGGCCCTCTCTGCTTTCCTGCGGACTCCATCCTCAAAAGCACCTGTTTTCGCTTTCGGCAGCCTCCGGAGCAAAAAAGACAAACGTCCAGCTTTTGCTGCCACAGCAAAGGTGCCAGCGGGGAAAAGTAATGCTGGTTCTCACTGCCTCCTGGAACCCTTTCAAATGCCACAGACAATTTGGCCCTCTCTGCTTTCCTGCGGACTCCATCCTCAAAAGAACCTATTTTCGCTTTCGGCAGCCTCCGGAGCAAAAAAAGACAAACGTCCAGCTTTTGCTGCCACAGCAAAGGTGCCAGCGGGGAAAAGTAATGCTGGTTCTCACTGCCTCCTGGAACCCTTTCAAATGCCACAGACAATTTGGCCCTCTCTGCTTTCCTGCGGACTCCATCCTCAAAAGCACCTGTTTTCGCTTTCGGCAGCCTCCGGAGCAAAAAAGACAAACGTCCAGCTTTTGCTGCCACAGCAAAGGTGCCAGCGGGGAAAAGTAATGCTGGTTCTCACTGCCTCCTGGAACTCCTTCAAATGCCCCAGACAATTTGGCCCTCTCTGCTTTCCTGCGGACTCCATCCTCAAAAGCACCTGTTTTCGCTTTCGGCAGCCTCCGGAGCAAAAAAGACAAACGTCCAGCTTTTGCTGCCACAGCAAAGGTGCCAGCGGGGAAAAGTAATGCTGGTTCTCACTGCCTCCTGGAACCTCTTCAAATGCCACAGACATTTTGGCCCTCTCTGCTTTCCTGCGGACTCCATCCTCAAAAGCACCTGTTTTCGCTTTCGGCAACCTCCGGAGCAAAAAAGACAAACGTCCAGCTTTTGCTGCCACAGCAAAGGTGCCAGCGGGGAAAAGTAATGCTGGTTCTCACTGCCTCCTGGAACCCTTTCAAATGCCACAGACAATTTGGCCCTCTCTGCTTTCCTGCGGACTCCATCCTCAAAAGCACCTGTTTTCGCTTTCGGCAGCCTCCGGAGCAAAAAAGACAAACGTCCAGCTTTTGCTGCCACAGCAAAGGTGCCAGCGGGGAAAAGTAATGCTGGTTCTCACTGCCTCCTGGAACCCTTTCAAATGCCACAGACAATTTGGCCCTCTCTGCTTTCCTGCGGACTCCATCCTCAAAAGCACCTGTTTTCGCTTTCGGCAGCCTCCGGAGCAAAAAAGACAAACGTCCAGCTTTTGCTGCCACAGCAAAGGTGCCAGCGGGGAAAAGTAATGCTGGTTCTCACTGCCTCCTGGAACCCTTTCAAATGCCACAGACAATTTGGCCCTCTCTGCTTTCCTGCGGACTCCGTCCTCAAAAGCACCTGTTTTCGCTTTCGGCAGCCTCCGGAGCAAAAAAGACAAACGTCCAGCTTTTGCTGCCACAGCAAAAGGTGCCAGCGGGGAAAAGTAATGCTGGTTCTCACTGCCTCCTGGAACCTCTTCAAATGCCACAGACAATTTGGCCCTCTCTGCTTTCCTGCGGACTCCATCCTCAAAAGCACCTGTTTTCGCTTTCGGCAGCCTCCGGAGCAAAAAAGACAAACGTCCAGCTTTTGCTGCCACAGCAAAGGTGCCAGCGGGGAAAAGTAATGCTGGTTCTCACTGCCTCCTGGAACCCTTTCAAATGCCACAGACAATTTGGCCCTCTCTGCTTTCCTGCGGACTCCATCCTCAAAAGCACCTGTTTTCGCTTTCGGCAGCCTCCGGAGCAAAAAAGACAAACGTCCAGCTTTTGCTGCCACAGCAAAGGTGCCAGCGGGGAAAAGTAATGCTGGTTCTCACTGCCTCCTGGAACCCTTTCAAATGCCACAGACAATTTGGCCCTCTCTGCTTTCCTGCGGACTCCATCCTCAAAAGCACCTGTTTTCGCTTTCGGCAGCCTCCGGAGCAAAAAAGACAAACGTCCAGCTTTTGCTGCCACAACAAAGGTGCCAGCGGGGAAAAGTAATGCTGGTTCTCACTGCCTCCTGGAACCCTTTCAAATGCCACAGACAATTTGGCCCTCTCTGCTTTCCTGCGGACTCCATCCTCAAAAGCACCTGTTTTCGCTTTCGGCAGCCTCCGGAGCAAAAAAGACAAACGTCCAGCTTTTGCTGCCACAGCAAAGGTGCCAGCGGGGAAAAGTAATGCTGGTTCTCACTGCCTCCTGGAACCCTTTCAAATGCCACAGTCAATTTGGCTCTCTCTGCTTTCCTGCGGACTCCATCCTCAAAAGCACCTGTTTTCGCTTTTGGCAACCTCCGGAGCAAAAAAGACAAACGTCCAGCTTTTGCTGCCACAGCAAAGGTGCCAGCGGGGAAAAGTAATGCTGGTTCTCACTGCCTCCTGGAACCCTTTCAAATGCCACAGACAATTTGGCCCTCTCTGCTTTCCTGCGGACTCCATCCTCAAAAGCACCTGTTTTCGCTTTCGGCAGCCTCCGGAGCAAAAAAGACAAACGTCCAGCTTTTGCTGCCACAGCAAAGGTGCCAGCGGGGAAAAGTAATGCTGGTTCTCACTGCCTCCTGGAACCCTTTCAAATGCCACAGACAATTTGGCCCTCTCTGCTTTCCTGCGGACTCCATCCTCAAAAGCACCTGTTTTCGCTTTCGGCAGCCTCCGGAGCAAAAAAGACAAACGTCCAGCTTTTGCTGCCACAGCAAAGGTGCCAGCGGGGAAAAGTAATGCTGGTTCTCACTGCCTCCTGGAACCCTTTCAAATGCCACAGACAATTTGGCCCTCTCTGCTTTCCTGCGGACTCCATCCTCAAAAGCACCTGTTTTCGCTTTCGGCAGCCTCCGGAGCAAAAAAGACAAACGTCCAGCTTTTGCTGCCACAGCAAAGGTGCCAGCGGGGAAAAGTAATGCTGGTTCTCACTGCCTCCTGGAACCCTTTCAAATGCCACAGACAATTTGGCCCTCTCTGCTTTCCTGCGGACTCCATCCTCAAAAGCACCTGTTTTCGCTTTCGGCAGCCTCCGGAGCAAAAAAGACAAACGTCCAGCTTTTGCTGCCACAGCAAAGGTGCCAGCGGGGAAAAGTAATGCTGGTTCTCACTGCCTCCTGGAACCCTTTCAAATGCCACAGTCAATTTGGCTCTCTCTGCTTTCCTGCGGACTCCATCCTCAAAAGCACCTGTTTTCGCTTTCGGCAGCCTCCGGAGCAAAAAAGACAAACGTCCAGCTTTTGCTGCCACAGCAAAGGTGCCAGCGGGGAAAAGTAATGCTGGTTCTCACTGCCTCCTGGAACCCTTTCAAATGCCCCAGACAATTTGGCCCTCTCTGCTTTCCTGCGGACTCCATCCTCAAAAGCACCTGTTTTCGCTTTCGGCAGCCTCCGGAGCAAAAAAGACAAACGTCCAGCTTTTGCTGCCACAGCAAAGGTGCCAGCGGGGAAAAGTAATGCTGGTTCTCACTGCCTCCTGGAACCTCTTCAAATGCCCCAGACAATTCGGCCCTCTCTGCTTTCCTGCGGACTCCATCCTCAAAAGCACCTGTTTTCGCTTTTGGCAACCTCCGGAGCAAAAAAGACAAACGTCCAGCTTTTGCTGCCACAGCAAAGGTGCCAGCGGGGAAAAGTAATGCTGGTTCTCACTGCCTCCTGGAACCCTTTCAAATGCCACAGACAATTTGGCCCTCTCTGCTTTCCTGCGGACTCCATCCTCAAAAGCACCTGTTTTCGCTTTCGGCAGCCTCCGGAGCAAAAAAGACAAACGTCCAGCTTTTGCTGCCACAGCAAAGGTGCCAGCGGGGAAAAGTAATGCTGGTTCTCACTGCCTCCTGGAACCCTTTCAAATGCCACAGACAATTTGGCCCTCTCTGCTTTCCTGCGGACTCCATCCTCAAAAGCACCTGTTTTCGCTTTCGGCAGCCTCCGGAGCAAAAAAAGACAAACGTCCAGCTTTTGCTGCCACAGCAAAGGTGCCAGCGGGGAAAAGTAATGCTGGTTCTCACTGCCTCCTGGAACCCTTTCAAATGCCACAGACAATTTGGCCCTCTCTGCTTTCCTGCGGACTCCATCCTCAAAAGCACCTGTTTTCGCTTTCGGCAGCCTCCGGAGCAAAAAAGACAAACGTCCAGCTTTTGCTGCCACAGCAAAGGTGCCAGCGGGGAAAAGTAATGCTGGTTCTCACTGCCTCCTGGAACCCTTTCAAATGCCACAGACAATTTGGCCCTCTCTGCTTTCCTGCGGACTCCATCCTCAAAAGCACCTGTTTTCGCTTTCGGCAGCCTCCGGAGCAAAAAAGACAAACGTCCAGCTTTTGCTGCCACAGCAAAGGTGCCAGCGGGGAAAAGTAATGCTGGTTCTCACTGCCTCCTGGAACCCTTTCAAATGCCCCAGACAATTTGGCCCTCTCTGCTTTCCTGCGGACTCCATCCTCAAAAGCACCTGTTTTCGCTTTCGGCAGCCTCCGGAGCAAAAAAGACAAACGTCCAGCTTTTGCTGCCACAGCAAAGGTGCCAGCGGGGAAAAGTAATGCTGGTTCTCACTGCCTCCTGGAACCTCTTCAAATGCCCCAGACAATTCGGCCCTCTCTGCTTTCCTGCGGACTCCATCCTCAAAAGCACCTGTTTTCGCTTTTGGCAACCTCCGGAGCAAAAAAAACAAACGTCCAGCTTTTGCTGCCACAGCAAAGGTGCCAGCGGGGAAAAGTAATGCTGGTTCTCACTGCCTCCTGGAACCCTTTCAAATGCCACAGACAATTTGGCCCTCTCTGCTTTCCTGCGGACTCCATCCTCAAAAGCACCTGTTTTCGCTTTCGGCAGCCTCCGGAGCAAAAAAGACAAACGTCCAGCTTTTGCTGCCACAGCAAAGGTGCCAGCGGGGAAAAGTAATGCTGGTTCTCACTGCCTCCTGGAACCCTTTCAAATGCCACAGACAATTTGGCCCTCTCTGCTTTCCTGCGGACTCCATCCTCAAAAGCACCTGTTTTCGCTTTCGGCAGCCTCCGGAGCAAAAAAGACAAACGTCCAGCTTTTGCTGCCACAGCAAAGGTGCCAGCGGGGAAAAGTAATGCTGGTTCTCACTGCCTCCTGGAACCCTTTCAAATGCCACAGACAATTTGGCCCTCTCTGCTTTCCTGCGGACTCCATCCTCAAAAGCACCTGTTTTCGCTTTCGGCAGCCTCCGGAGCAAAAAAGACAAACGTCCAGCTTTTGCTGCCACAGCAAAGGTGCCAGCGGGGAAAAGTAATGCTGGTTCTCACTGCCTCCTGGAACCCTTTCAAATGCCACAGACAATTTGGCCCTCTCTGCTTTCCTGCGGACTCCATCCTCAAAAGCACCTGTTTTCGCTTTCGGCAGCCTCCGGAGCAAAAAAGACAAACGTCCAGCTTTTGCTGCCACAGCAAAGGTGCCAGCGGGGAAAAGTAATGCTGGTTCTCACTGCCTCCTGGAACCCTTTCAAATGCCACAGACAATTTGGCCCTCTCTGCTTTCCTGCGGACTCCATCCTCAAAAGCACCTGTTTTCGCTTTCGGCAGCCTCCGGAGCAAAAAAGACAAACGTCCAGCTTTTGCTGCCACAGCAAAGGTGCCAGCGGGGAAAAGTAATGCTGGTTCTCACTGCCTCCTGGAACCCTTTCAAATGCCCCAGACAATTTGGCCCTCTCTGCTTTCCTGCGGACTCCATCCTCAAAAGCACCTGTTTTCGCTTTCGGCAGCCTCCGGAGCAAAAAAGACAAACGTCCAGCTTTTGCTGCCACAGCAAAGGTGCCAGCGGGGAAAAGTAATGCTGGTTCTCACTGCCTCCTGGAACCTCTTCAAATGCCCCAGACAATTCGGCCCTCTCTGCTTTCCTGCGGACTCCATCCTCAAAAGCACCTGTTTTCGCTTTCGGCAGCCTCCGGAGCAAAAAAGACAAACGTCCAGCTTTTGCTGCCACAGCAAAGGTGCCAGCGGGGAAAAGTAATGCTGGTTCTCACTGCCTCCTGGAACCCTTTCAAATGCCACAGACAATTTGGCCCTCTCTGCTTTCCTGCGGACTCCATCCTCAAAAGCACCTGTTTTCGCTTTCGGCAGCCTCCGGAGCAAAAAAGACAAACGTCCAGCTTTTGCTGCCACAGCAAAGGTGCCAGCGGGGAAAAGTAATGCTGGTTCTCACTGCCTCCTGGAACCCTTTCAAATGCCACAGACAATTTGGCCCTCTCTGCTTTCCTGCGGACTCCATCCTCAAAAGCACCTGTTTTCGCTTTCGGCAGCCTCCGGAGCAAAAAAGACAAACGTCCAGCTTTTGCTGCCACAGCAAAGGTGCCAGCGGGGAAAAGTAATGCTGGTTCTCACTGCCTCCTGGAACCCTTTCAAATGCCACAGACAATTTGGCCCTCTCTGCTTTCCTGCGGACTCCATCCTCAAAAGCACCTGTTTTCGCTTTCGGCAGCCTCCGGAGCAAAAAAGACAAACGTCCAGCTTTTGCTGCCACAGCAAAGGTGCCAGCGGGGAAAAGTAATGCTGGTTCTCACTGCCTCCTGGAACCCTTTCAAATGCCCCAGACAATTAAGCCCTCTCTGCTTTCCTGCGGACTCTATCCTCAAAAGCGACTTTTTTCACTTTCGGCGCCCTCCGGTGGTAAAAAGACAAACGTCCAGCTTTTGCTGCCACAGCAAAGGTGCCAGCGGGGAAAAGTGATGCTGGTTCTCACTGCCTCCTGGAACTCTTTCAAATGCCACAGACAATTTGGCCCTCTCTGCTTTCCTGCGGACTCCATCCTCAAAAGCACCTATTTTCGCTTTCGGCAGCCTCCGGAGCAAAAAAGACAAACGTCCAGCTTTTGCTGCCACAGCAAAGGTGCCAGCGGGGAAAAGTAATGCTGGTTCTCACTGCCTCCTGGAACCCTTTCAAATGCCACAGACAATTTGGCCCTCTCTGCTTTCCTGCGGACTCCATCCTCAAAAGCACCTGTTTTCGCTTTCGGCAGCCTCCGGAGCAAAAAAGACAAACGTCCAGCTTTTGCTGCCACAGCAAAGGTGCCAGCGGGGAAAAGTAATGCTGGTTCTCACTGCCTCCTGGAACCTGTTCAAATGCCCCAGACAATTTGGCCCTCTCTGCTTTCCTGCGGACTCCATCCTCAAAAGCACCTGTTTTCGCTTTCGGCAGCCTCCGGAGCAAAAAAAGACAAACGTCCAGCTTTTGCTGCCACAGCAAAGGTGCCAGCGGGGAAAAGTAATGCTGGTTCTCACTGCCTCCTGGAACCCTTTCAAATGCCACAGACAATTTGGCCCTCTCTGCTTTCCTGCGGACTCCATCCTCAAAAGCACCTGTTTTCGCTTTCGGCAGCCTCCGGAGCAAAAAGACAAACGTCCAGCTTTTGCTGCCACAGCAAAGGTGCCAGCGGGGAAAAGTAATGCTGGTTCTCACTGCCTCCTGGAACCCTTTCAAATGCCACAGACAATTTGGCCCTCTCTGCTTTCCTGCGGACTCCATCCTCAAAAGCACCTGTTTTCGCTTTCGGCAGCCTCCGGAGCAAAAAAGACAAACGTCCAGCTTTTGCTGCCACAGCAAAGGTGCCAGCGGGGAAAAGTAATGCTGGTTCTCACTGCCTCCTGGAACCCTTTCAAATGCCCCAGACAATTTGGCCCTCTCTGCTTTCCTGCGGACTCCATCCTCAAAAGCACCTGTTTTCGCTTTCGGCAGCCTCCGGAGCAAAAAAGACAAACGTCCAGCTTTTGCTGCCACAGCAAAGGTGCCAGCGGGGAAAAGTAATGCTGGTTCTCACTGCCTCCTGGAACCTCTTCAAATGCCCCAGACAATTCGGCCCTCTCTGCTTTCCTGCGGACTCCATCCTCAAAAGCACCTGTTTTCGCTTTTGGCAACCTCCGGAGCAAAAAAAACAAACGTCCAGCTTTTGCTGCCACAGCAAAGGTGCCAGCGGGGAAAAGTAATGCTGGTTCTCACTGCCTCCTGGAACCCTTTCAAATGCCACAGACAATTTGGCCCTCTCTGCTTTCCTGCGGACTCCATCCTCAAAAGCACCTGTTTTCGCTTTCGGCAGCCTCCGGAGCAAAAAAGACAAACGTCCAGCTTTTGCTGCCACAGCAAAGGTGCCAGCGGGGAAAAGTAATGCTGGTTCTCACTGCCTCCTGGAACCCTTTCAAATGCCACAGACAATTTGGCCCTCTCTGCTTTCCTGCGGACTCCATCCTCAAAAGCACCTGTTTTCGCTTTCGGCAGCCTCCGGAGCAAAAAAGACAAACGTCCAGCTTTTGCTGCCACAGCAAAGGTGCCAGCGGGGAAAAGTAATGCTGGTTCTCACTGCCTCCTGGAACCCTTTCAAATGCCACAGACAATTTGGCCCTCTCTGCTTTCCTGCGGACTCCATCCTCAAAAGCACCTGTTTTCGCTTTCGGCAGCCTCCGGAGCAAAAAAGACAAACGTCCAGCTTTTGCTGCCACAGCAAAGGTGCCAGCGGGGAAAAGTAATGCTGGTTCTCACTGCCTCCTGGAACCCTTTCAAATGCCCCAGACAATTTGGCCCTCTCTGCTTTCCTGCGGACTCCATCCTCAAAAGCACCTGTTTTCGCTTTCGGCAGCCTCCGGAGCAAAAAAGACAAACGTCCAGCTTTTGCTGCCACAGCAAAGGTGCCAGCGGGGAAAAGTAATGCTGGTTCTCACTGCCTCCTGGAACCCTTTCAAATGCCACAGACAATTTGGCCCTCTCTGCTTTCCTGCGGACTCCATCCTCAAAAGCACCTGTTTTCGCTTTCGGCAGCCTCCGGAGCAAAAAAGACAAACGTCCAGCTTTTGCTGCCACAGCAAAGGTGCCAGCGGGGAAAAGTAATGCTGGTTCTCACTGCCTCCTGGAACCCTTTCAAATGCCACAGACAATTTGGCCCTCTCTGCTTTCCTGCGGACTCCATCCTCAAAAGCACCTGTTTTCGCTTTCGGCAGCCTCCGGAGCAAAAAAGACAAACGTCCAGCTTTTGCTGCCACAGCAAAGGTGCCAGCGGGGAAAAGTAATGCTGGTTCTCACTGCCTCCTGGAACCCTTTCAAATGCCACAGACAATTTGGCCCTCTCTGCTTTCCTGCGGACTCCATCCTCAAAAGCACCTGTTTTCGCTTTCGGCAGCCTCCGGAGCAAAAAAGACAAACGTCCAGCTTTTGCTGCCACAGCAAAGGTGCCAGCGGGGAAAAGTAATGCTGGTTCTCACTGCCTCCTGGAACCCTTTCAAATGCCACAGACAATTTGGCCCTCTCTGCTTTCCTGCGGACTCCATCCTCAAAAGCACCTGTTTTCGCTTTCGGCAGCCTCCGGAGCAAAAAAGACAAACGTCCAGCTTTTGCTGCCACAGCAAAGGTGCCAGCGGGGAAAAGTAATGCTGGTTCTCACTGCCTCCTGGAACCCTTTCAAATGCCACAGACAATTTGGCCCTCTCTGCTTTCCTGCGGACTCCATCCTCAAAAGCACCTGTTTTCGCTTTCGGCAGCCTCCGGAGCAAAAAAGACAAACGTCCAGCTTTTGCTGCCACAGCAAAGGTGCCAGCGGGGAAAAGTAATGCTGGTTCTCACTGCCTCCTGGAACCCTTTCAAATGCCACAGACAATTTGGCCCTCTCTGCTTTCCTGCGGACTCCATCCTCAAAAGCACCTGTTTTCGCTTTCGGCAGCCTCCGGAGCAAAAAAGACAAACGTCCAGCTTTTGCTGCCACAGCAAAGGTGCCAGCGGGGAAAAGTAATGCTGGTTCTCACTGCCTCCTGGAACCCTTTCAAATGCCCCAGACAATTAAGCCCTCTCTGCTTTCCTGCGGACTCTATCCTCAAAAGCGACTTTTTTCACTTTCGGCGCCCTCCGGTGGTAAAAAGACAAACGTCCAGCTTTTGCTGCCACAGCAAAGGTGCCAGCGGGGAAAAGTGATGCTGGTTCTCACTGCCTCCTGGAACTCTTTCAAATGCCACAGACAATTTGGCCCTCTCTGCTTTCCTGCGGACTCCATCCTCAAAAGCACCTATTTTCGCTTTCGGCAGCCTCCGGAGCAAAAAAGACAAACGTCCAGCTTTTGCTGCCACAGCAAAGGTGCCAGCGGGGAAAAGTAATGCTGGTTCTCACTGCCTCCTGGAACCCTTTCAAATGCCACAGACAATTTGGCCCTCTCTGCTTTCCTGCGGACTCCATCCTCAAAAGCACCTGTTTTCGCTTTCGGCAGCCTCCGGAGCAAAAAAGACAAACGTCCAGCTTTTGCTGCCACAGCAAAGGTGCCAGCGGGGAAAAGTAATGCTGGTTCTCACTGCCTCCTGGAACCTGTTCAAATGCCCCAGACAATTTGGCCCTCTCTGCTTTCCTGCGGACTCCATCCTCAAAAGCACCTGTTTTCGCTTTCGGCAGCCTCCGGAGCAAAAAAAGACAAACGTCCAGCTTTTGCTGCCACAGCAAAGGTGCCAGCGGGGAAAAGTAATGCTGGTTCTCACTGCCTCCTGGAACCCTTTCAAATGCCACAGACAATTTGGCCCTCTCTGCTTTCCTGCGGACTCCATCCTCAAAAGCACCTGTTTTCGCTTTCGGCAGCCTCCGGAGCAAAAAGACAAACGTCCAGCTTTTGCTGCCACAGCAAAGGTGCCAGCGGGGAAAAGTAATGCTGGTTCTCACTGCCTCCTGGAACCCTTTCAAATGCCACAGACAATTTGGCCCTCTCTGCTTTCCTGCGGACTCCATCCTCAAAAGCACCTGTTTTCGCTTTCGGCAGCCTCCGGAGCAAAAAAGACAAACGTCCAGCTTTTGCTGCCACAGCAAAGGTGCCAGCGGGGAAAAGTAATGCTGGTTCTCACTGCCTCCTGGAACCCTTTCAAATGCCACAGACAATTTGGCCCTCTCTGCTTTCCTGCGGACTCCATCCTCAAAAGCACCTGTTTTCGCTTTCGGCAGCCTCCGGAGCAAAAAAGACAAACGTCCAGCTTTTGCTGCCACAGCAAAGGTGCCAGCGGGGAAAAGTAATGCTGGTTCTCACTGCCTCCTGGAACCCTTTCAAATGCCACAGACAATTTGGCCCTCTCTGCTTTCCTGCGGACTCCATCCTCAAAAGCACCTGTTTTCGCTTTCGGCAGCCTCCGGAGCAAAAAAGACAAACGTCCAGCTTTTGCTGCCACAGCAAAGGTGCCAGCGGGGAAAAGTAATGCTGGTTCTCACTGCCTCCTGGAACCCTTTCAAATGCCCCAGACAATTTGGCCCTCTCTGCTTTCCTGCGGACTCCATCCTCAAAAGCACCTGTTTTCGCTTTCGGCAGCCTCCGGAGCAAAAAAGACAAACGTCCAGCTTTTGCTGCCACAGCAAAGGTGCCAGCGGGGAAAAGTAATGCTGGTTCTCACTGCCTCCTGGAACCTCTTCAAATGCCCCAGACAATTCGGCCCTCTCTGCTTTCCTGCGGACTCCATCCTCAAAAGCACCTGTTTTCGCTTTTGGCAACCTCCGGAACAAAAAAGACAAACGTCCAGCTTTTGCTGCCACAGCAAAGGTGCCAGCGGGGAAAAGTAATGCTGGTTCTCACTGCCTCCTGGAACCCTTTCAAATGCCACAGACAATTTGGCCCTCTCTGCTTTCCTGCGGACTCCATCCTCAAAAGCACCTGTTTTCGCTTTCGGCAGCCTCCGGAGCAAAAAAGACAAACGTCCAGCTTTTGCTGCCACAGCAAAGGTGCCAGCGGGGAAAAGTAATGCTGGTTCTCACTGCCTCCTGGAACCCTTTCAAATGCCACAGACAATTTGGCCCTCTCTGCTTTCCTGCGGACTCCATCCTCAAAAGCACCTGTTTTCGCTTTCGGCAGCCTCCGGAGCAAAAAAGACAAACGTCCAGCTTTTGCTGCCACAGCAAAGGTGCCAGCGGGGAAAAGTAATGCTGGTTCTCACTGCCTCCTGGAACCCTTTCAAATGCCACAGACAATTTGGCCCTCTCTGCTTTCCTGCGGACTCCATCCTCAAAAGCACCTGTTTTCGCTTTCGGCAGCCTCCGGAGCAAAAAAGACAAACGTCCAGCTTTTGCTGCCACAGCAAAGGTGCCAGCGGGGAAAAGTAATGCTGGTTCTCACTGCCTCCTGGAACCTTTTCAAATGCCCCAGACAATTTGGCCCTCTCTGCTTTCCTGCGGACTCCATCCTCAAAAGCACCTGTTTTCGCTTTCGGCAGCCTCCGGAGCAAAAAAGACAAACGTCCAGCTTTTGCTGCCACAGCAAAGGTGCCAGCGGGGAAAAGTAATGCTGGTTCTCACTGCCTCCTGGAACCTCTTCAAATGCCCCAGACAATTCGGCCCTCTCTGCTTTCCTGCGGACTCCATCCTCAAAAGCACCTGTTTTCGCTTTTGGCAACCTCCGGAGCAAAAAAGACAAACGTCCAGCTTTTGCTGCCACAGCAAAGGTGCCAGCGGGGAAAAGTAATGCTGGTTCTCACTGCCTCCTGGAACCTCTTCAAATGCCCCAGACAATTCGGCCCTCTCTGCTTTCCTGCGGACTCCATCCTCAAAAGCACCTGTTTTCGCTTTTGGCAACCTCCGGAGCAAAAAAGACAAACGTCCAGCTTTTGCTGCCACAGCAAAGGTGCCAGCGGGGAAAAGTAATGCTGGTTCTCACTGCCTCCTGGAACCCTTTCAAATGCCCCAGACAATTTGGCCCTCTCTGCTTTCCTGCGGACTCCATCCTCAAAAGCACCTGTTTTCGCTTTCGGCAGCCTCCGGAGCAAAAAAGACAAACGTCCAGCTTTTGCTGCCACAGCAAAGGTGCCAGCGGGGAAAAGTAATGCTGGTTCTCACTGCCTCCTGGAACCCTTTCAAATGCCCCAGACAATTTGGCCCTCTCTGCTTTCCTGCGGACTCCATCCTCAAAAGCACCTGTTTTCGCTTTCGGCAGCCTCCGGAGCAAAAAAGACAAACGTCCAGCTTTTGCTGCCACAGCAAAGGTGCCAGCGGGGAAAAGTAATGCTGGTTCTCACTGCCTCCTGGAACCCTTTCAAATGCCACAGACAATTTGGCCCTCTCTGCTTTCCTGCGGACTCCATCCTCAAAAGCACCTGTTTTCGCTTTCGGCAGCCTCCGGAGCAAAAAAGACAAACGTCCAGCTTTTGCTGCCACAGCAAAGGTGCCAGCGGGGAAAAGTAATGCTGGTTCTCACTGCCTCCTGGAACCCTTTCAAATGCCCCAGACAATTTGGCCCTCTCTGCTTTCCTGCGGACTCCATCCTCAAAAGCACCTGTTTTCGCTTTCGGCAGCCTCCGGAGCAAAAAAGACAAACGTCCAGCTTTTGCTGCCACAGCAAAGGTGCCAGCGGGGAAAAGTAATGCTGGTTCTCACTGCCTCCTGGAACCTCTTCAAATGCCCCAGACAATTCGGCCCTCTCTGCTTTCCTGCGGACTCCATCCTCAAAAGCACCTGTTTTCGCTTTTGGCAACCTCCGGAGCAAAAAAGACAAACGTCCAGCTTTTGCTGCCACAGCAAAGGTGCCAGCGGGGAAAAGTAATGCTGGTTCTCACTGCCTCCTGGAACCCTTTCAAATGCCACAGACAATTTGGCCCTCTCTGCTTTCCTGCGGACTCCATCCTCAAAAGCACCTGTTTTCGCTTTCGGCAGCCTCCGGAGCAAAAAAGACAAACGTCCAGCTTTTGCTGCCACAGCAAAGGTGCCAGCGGGGAAAAGTAATGCTGGTTCTCACTGCCTCCTGGAACCCTTTCAAATGCCACAGACAATTTGGCCCTCTCTGCTTTCCTGCGGACTCCATCCTCAAAAGCACCTGTTTTCGCTTTCGGCAGCCTCCGGAGCAAAAAAGACAAACGTCCAGCTTTTGCTGCCACAGCAAAGGTGCCAGCGGGGAAAAGTAATGCTGGTTCTCACTGCCTCCTGGAACCCTTTCAAATGCCACAGACAATTTGGCCCTCTCTGCTTTCCTGCGGACTCCATCCTCAAAAGCACCTGTTTTCGCTTTCGGCAGCCTCCGGAGCAAAAAAGACAAACGTCCAGCTTTTGCTGCCACAGCAAAGGTGCCAGCGGGGAAAAGTAATGCTGGTTCTCACTGCCTCCTGGAACCTCTTCAAATGCCCCAGACAATTCGGCCCTCTCTGCTTTCCTGCGGACTCTATCCTCAAAAGCACCTGTTTTCGCTTTTGGCAACCTCCGGAGCAAAAAAGACAAACGTCCAGCTTTTGCTGCCACAGCAAAGGTGCCAGCGGGGAAAAGTAATGCTGGTTCTCACTGCCTCCTGGAACCCTTTCAAATGCCACAGACAATTTGGCCCTCTCTGCTTTCCTGCGGACTCCATCCTCAAAAGCACCTGTTTTCGCTTTCGGCAGCCTCCGGAGCAAAAAAGACAAACGTCCAGCTTTTGCTGCCACAGCAAAGGTGCCAGCGGGGAAAAGTAATGCTGGTTCTCACTGCCTCCTGGAACCCTTTCAAATGCCACAGACAATTTGGCCCTCTCTGCTTTCCTGCGGACTCCATCCTCAAAAGCACCTGTTTTCGCTTTCGGCAGCCTCCGGAGCAAAAAAGACAAACGTCCAGCTTTTGCTGCCACAGCAAAGGTGCCAGCGGGGAAAAGTAATGCTGGTTCTCACTGCCTCCTGGAACCCTTTCAAATGCCACAGACAATTTGGCCCTCTCTGCTTTCCTGCGGACTCCATCCTCAAAAGCACCTGTTTTCGCTTTCGGCAGCCTCCGGAGCAAAAAAGACAAACGTCCAGCTTTTGCTGCCACAGCAAAGGTGCCAGCGGGGAAAAGTAATGCTGGTTCTCACTGCCTCCTGGAACCCTTTCAAATGCCCCAGACAATTAAGCCCTCTCTGCTTTCCTGCGGACTCTATCCTCAAAAGCGACTTTTTTCACTTTCGGCGCCCTCCGGTGGTAAAAAGACAAACGTCCAGCTTTTGCTGCCACAGCAAAGGTGCCAGCGGGGAAAAGTGATGCTGGTTCTCACTGCCTCCTGGAACTCTTTCAAATGCCCCAGACAATTTGGCTCTCTCTGCTTTCCTGCGGACTCCATCCTCAAAAGCACCTGTTTTCGCTTTCGGCAGCCTCCGGAGCAAAAAAGACAAACGTCCAGCTTTTGCTGCCACAGCAAAGGTGCCAGCAGGGAAAAGTAATGCTGGTTCTCACTGCCTCCTGGAACCCTTTCAAATGCCACAGACAATTTGGCCCTCTCTGCTTTCCTGCGGACTCCATCCTCAAAAGCACCTGTTTTCGCTTTCGGCAGCCTCCGGAGCAAAAAAGACAAACGTCCAGCTTTTGCTGCCACAGCAAAGGTGCCAGCGGGGAAAAGTAATGCTGGTTCTCACTGCCTCCTGGAACCCTTTCAAATGCCACAGACAATTTGGCCCTCTCTGCTTTCCTGCGGACTGCATCCTCAAAAGCACCTGTTTTCGCTTTCGGCAGTCTCCGGAGCAAAAAAGACAAACGCCCACCTTTTGCTGCCACAGCAAAGGTGCCAGCGGGGAAAAGTAATGCTGGTTCTCACTGCCTCCTGGAACCCTTTCAAATGCCCCAGACAATTAAGCCCTCTCTGCTTTCCTGCGGACTGTATCCTCAAAAGCGCCTTTTTTCACTTTCGGCGCCCTCCGGTGATAAAAAGACAAACGTCCAGCTTTTGCTGCCACAGCAAAGGTGCCAGCGGGGAAAAGTGATGCTGGTTCTCACTGCCTCCTGGAACTCTTTCAAATGCCACAGACAATTTGGCCCTCTCTGCTTTCCTGCGGACTCCATCCTCAAAAGCACCTATTTTCGCTTTCGGCAGCCTCCGGAGCAAAAAAGACAAACGTCCAGCTTTTGCTGCCACAGCAAAGGTGCCAGCGGGGAAAAGTAATGCTGGTTCTCACTGCCTCCTGGAACCCTTTCAAATGCCCCAGACAATTAAGCCCTCTCTGCTTTCCTGCGGACTCTATCCTCAAAAGCGACTTTTTTCACTTTCGGCGCCCTCCGGTGGTAAAAAGACAAACGTCCAGCTTTTGCTGCCACAGCAAAGGTGCCAGCGGGGAAAAGTGATGCTGGTTCTCACTGCCTCCTGGAACTCTTTCAAATGCCCCAGACAATTTGGCTCTCTCTGCTTTCCTGCGGACTCCATCCTCAAAAGCACCTGTTTTCGCTTTCGGCAGCCTCCGGAGCAAAAAAGACAAACGTCCAGCTTTTGCTGCCACAGCAAAGGTGCCAGCAGGGAAAAGTAATGCTGGTTCTCACTGCCTCCTGGAACCCTTTCAAATGCCACAGACAATTTGGCCCTCTCTGCTTTCCTGCGGACTCCATCCTCAAAAGCACCTGTTTTCGCTTTCGGCAGCCTCCGGAGCAAAAAAGACAAACGTCCAGCTTTTGCTGCCACAGCAAAGGTGCCAGCGGGGAAAAGTAATGCTGGTTCTCACTGCCTCCTGGAACCCTTTCAAATGCCACAGACAATTCGGCCCTCTCTGCTTTCCTGCGGACTGCATCCTCAAAAGCACCTGTTTTCGCTTTCGGCAGTCTCCGGAGCAAAAAAGACAAACGCCCAGCTTTTGCTGCCACAGCAAAGGTGCCAGCGGGGAAAAGTAATGCTGGTTCTCACTGCCTCCTGGAACCCTTTCAAATGCCCCAGACAATTAAGCCCTCTCTGCTTTCCTGCGGACTGTATCCTCAAAAGCGCCTTTTTTCACTTTCGGCGCCCTCCGGTGATAAAAAGACAAACGTCCAGCTTTTGCTGCCACAGCAAAGGTGCCAGCGGGGAAAAGTGATGCTGGTTCTCACTGCCTCCTGGAACTCTATCAAATGCCCCAGACAATTTGGCTCTCTCTGCTTTCCTGCGGACTCCATCCTCAAAAGCACCTGTTTTCGCTTTCGGCAGCCTCCGGAGCAAAAAAGACAAACGTCCAGCTTTTGCTGCCACAGCAAAGGTGCCAGCAGGGAAAAGTAATGCTGGTTCTCACTGCCTCCTGGAACCCTTTCAAATGCCACAGACAATTTGGCCCTCTCTGCTTTCCTGCGGACTCCATCCTCAAAAGCACCTGTTTTCGCTTTCGGCAGCCTCCGGAGCAAAAAAGACAAACGTCCAGCTTTTGCTGCCACAGCAAAGGTGCCAGCGGGGAAAAGTAATGCTGGTTCTCACTGCCTCCTGGAACCTCTTCAAATGCCCCAGACAATTCGGCCCTCTCTGCTTTCCTGCGGACTCTATCCTCAAAAGCACCTGTTTTCGCTTTTGGCAACCTCCGGAGCAAAAAAGACAAACGTCCAGCTTTTGCTGCCACAGCAAAGGTGCCAGCGGGGAAAAGTAATGCTGGTTCTCACTGCCTCCTGGAACCCCTTTCAAATGCCACAGACAATTTGGCCCTCTCTGCTTTCCTGCGGACTCCATCCTCAAAAGCACCTGTTTTCGCTTTCGGCAGCCTCCGGAGCAAAAAAGACAAACGTCCAGCTTTTGCTGCCACAGCAAAGGTGCCAGCGGGGAAAAGTAATGCTGGTTCTCACTGCCTCCTGGAACCCTTTCAAATGCCACAGACAATTTGGCCCTCTCTGCTTTTCCTGCGGACTCCATCCTCAAAAGCACCTGTTTTCGCTTTCGGCAGCCTCCGGAGCAAAAAAGACAAACGTCCAGCTTTTGCTGCCACAGCAAAGGTGCCAGCGGGGAAAAGTAATGCTGGTTCTCACTGCCTCCTGGAACCCTTTCAAATGCCACAGACAATTTGGCCCTCTCTGCTTTCCTGCGGACTCCATCCTCAAAAGCACCTGTTTTTGCTTTCGGCAGCCTCCGGAGCAAAAAAGACAAACGTCCAGCTTTTGCTGCCACAGCAAAGGTGCCAGCGGGGAAAAGTAATGCTGGTTCTCACTGCCTCCTGGAACCCTTTCAAATGCCCCAGACAATTAAGCCCTCTCTGCTTTCCTGCGGACTCTATCCTCAAAAGCGACTTTTTTCACTTTCGGCGCCCTCCGGTGGTAAAAAGACAAACGTCCAGCTTTTGCTGCCACAGCAAAGGTGCCAGCGGGGAAAAGTGATGCTGGTTCTCACTGCCTCCTGGAACCCTTTCAAATGCCACAGACAATTTGGCCCTCTCTGCTTTCCTGCGGACTCCATCCTCAAAAGCACCTGTTTTCGCTTTCGGCAGCCTCCGGAGCAAAAAAGACAAACGTCCAGCTTTTGCTGCCACAGCAAAGGTGCCAGCGGGGAAAAGTAATGCTGGTTCTCACTGCCTCCTGGAACCCTTTCAAATGCCACAGACAATTTGGCCCTCTCTGCTTTCCTGCGGACTGCATCCTCAAAAGCACCTGTTTTCGCTTTCGGCAGTCTCCGGAGCAAAAAAGACAAACGCCCAGCTTTTGCTGCCACAGCAAAGGTGCCAGCGGGGAAAAGTAATGCTGGTTCTCACTGCCTCCTGGAACCCTTTCAAATGCCCCAGACAATTAAGCCCTCTCTGCTTTCCTGCGGACTGTATCCTCAAAAGCGCCTTTTTTCACTTTCGGCGCCCTCCGGTGATAAAAAGACAAACGTCCAGCTTTTGCTGCCACAGCAAAGGTGCCAGCGGGGAAAAGTGATGCTGGTTCTCACTGCCTCCTGGAACTCTTTCAAATGCCACAGACAATTTGGCCCTCTCTGCTTTCCTGCGGACTCCATCCTCAAAAGCACCTATTTTCGCTTTCGGCAGCCTCCGGAGCAAAAAAGACAAACGTCCAGCTTTTGCTGCCACAGCAAAGGTGCCAGCGGGGAAAAGTAATGCTGGTTCTCACTGCCTCCTGGAACCCTTTCAAATGCCCCAGACAATTAAGCCCTCTCTGCTTTCCTGCGGACTCTATCCTCAAAAGCGACTTTTTTCACTTTCGGCGCCCTCCGGTGGTAAAAAGACAAACGTCCAGCTTTTGCTGCCACAGCAAAGGTGCCAGCGGGGAAAAGTGATGCTGGTTCTCACTGCCTCCTGGAACTCTTTCAAATGCCCCAGACAATTTGGCTCTCTCTGCTTTCCTGCGGACTCCATCCTCAAAAGCACCTGTTTTCGCTTTCGGCAGCCTCCGGAGCAAAAAAGACAAACGTCCAGCTTTTGCTGCCACAGCAAAGGTGCCAGCAGGGAAAAGTAATGCTGGTTCTCACTGCCTCCTGGAACCCTTTCAAATGCCACAGACAATTTGGCCCTCTCTGCTTTCCTGCGGACTGCATCCTCAAAAGCACCTGTTTTCGCTTTCGGCAGTCTCCGGAGCAAAAAAGACAAACGCCCAGCTTTTGCTGCCACAGCAAAGGTGCCAGCGGGGAAAAGTAATGCTGGTTCTCACTGCCTCCTGGAACCCTTTCAAATGCCCCAGACAATTAAGCCCTCTCTGCTTTCCTGCGGACTGTATCCTCAAAAGCGCCTTTTTTCACTTTCGGCGCCCTCCGGTGATAAAAAGACAAACGTCCAGCTTTTGCTGCCACAGCAAAGGTGCCAGCGGGGAAAAGTGATGCTGGTTCTCACTGCCTCCTGGAACTCTTTCAAATGCCACAGACAATTTGGCCCTCTCTGCTTTCCTGCGGACTCCATCCTCAAAAGCACCTATTTTCGCTTTCGGCAGCCTCCGGAGCAAAAAAGACAAACGTCCAGCTTTTGCTGCCACAGCAAAGGTGCCAGCGGGGAAAAGTAATGCTGGTTCTCACTGCCTCCTGGAACCCTTTCAAATGCCACAGACAATTTGGCCCTCTCTGCTTTCCTGCGGACTCCATCCTCAAAAGCACCTGTTTTCGCTTTCGGCAGCCTCCGGAGCAAAAAAGACAAACGTCCAGCTTTTGCTGCCACAGCAAAGGTGCCAGCGGGGAAAAGTAATGCTGGTTCTCACTGCCTCCTGGAACCTCTTCAAATGCCCCAGACAATTCGGCCCTCTCTGCTTTCCTGCGGACTCCATCCTCAAAAGCACCTGTTTTCGCTTTCGGCAGCCTCCGGAGCAAAAAAGACAAACGTCCAGCTTTTGCTGCCACAGCAAAGGTGCCAGCGGGGAAAAGTAATGCTGGTTCTCACTGCCTCCTGGAACCCTTTCAAATGCCACAGACAATTTGGCCCTCTCTGCTTTCCTGCGGACTCCATCCTCAAAAGCACCTGTTTTCGCTTTCGGCAGCCTCCGGAGCAAAAAAGACAAACGTCCAGCTTTTGCTGCCACAGCAAAGGTGCCAGCGGGGAAAAGTAATGCTGGTTCTCACTGCCTCCTGGAACCCTTTCAAATGCCACAGACAATTTGGCCCTCTCTGCTTTCCTGCGGACTCCATCCTCAAAAGCACCTGTTTTCGCTTTCGGCAGCCTCCGGAGCAAAAAAGACAAACGTCCAGCTTTTGCTGCCACAGCAAAGGTGCCAGCGGGGAAAAGTAATGCTGGTTCTCACTGCCTCCTGGAACCCTTTCAAATGCCACAGACAATTTGGCCCTCTCTGCTTTCCTGCGGACTCCATCCTCAAAAGCACCTGTTTTCGCTTTCGGCAGCCTCCGGAGCAAAAAAGACAAACGTCCAGCTTTTGCTGCCACAGCAAAGGTGCCAGCGGGGAAAAGTAATGCTGGTTCTCACTGCCTCCTGGAACCCTTTCAAATGCCCCAGACAATTAAGCCCTCTCTGCTTTCCTGCGGACTCTATCCTCAAAAGCGACTTTTTTCACTTTCGGCGCCCTCCGGTGGTAAAAAGACAAACGTCCAGCTTTTGCTGCCACAGCAAAGGTGCCAGCGGGGAAAAGTGATGCTGGTTCTCACTGCCTCCTGGAACTCTTTCAAATGCCCCAGACAATTTGGCTCTCTCTGCTTTCCTGCGGACTCCATCCTCAAAAGCACCTGTTTTCGCTTTCGGCAGCCTCCGGAGCAAAAAAGACAAACGTCCAGCTTTTGCTGCCACAGCAAAGGTGCCAGCGGGGAAAAGTAATGCTGGTTCTCACTGCCTCCTGGAACCTCTTCAAATGCCACAGACATTTTGGCCCTCTCTGCTTTCCTGCGGACTCCATCCTCAAAAGCACCTGTTTTCGCTTTCGGCAGCCTCCGGAGCAAAAAAGACAAACGTCCAGCTTTTGCTGCCACAGCAAAGGTGCCAGCAGGGAAAAGTAATGCTGGTTCTCACTGCCTCCTGGAACCCTTTCAAATGCCCCAGACAATTAAGCCCTCTCTGCTTTCCTGCGGACTGTATCCTCAAAAGCGCCTTTTTTCACTTTCGGCGCCCTCCGGTGATAAAAAGACAAACGTCCAGCTTTTGCTGCCACAGCAAAGGTGCCAGCGGGGAAAAGTGATGCTGGTTCTCACTGCCTCCTGGAACTCTTTCAAATGCCACAGACAATTTGGCCCTCTCTGCTTTCCTGCGGACTCCATCCTCAAAAGCACCTATTTTCGCTTTCGGCAGCCTCCGGAGCAAAAAAGACAAACGTCCAGCTTTTGCTGCCACAGTAAAGGTGCCAGCGGGGAAAAGTAATGCTGGTTCTCACTGCCTCCTGGAACCCTTTCAAATGCCACAGACAATTTGGCCCTCTCTGCTTTCCTGCGGACTCCATCCTCAAAAGCACCTGTTTTCGCTTTCGGCAGCCTCCGGAGCAAAAAAGACAAACGTCCAGCTTTTGCTGCCACAGCAAAGGTGCCAGCGGGGAAAAGTAATGCTGGTTCTCACTGCCTCCTGGAACCCTTTCAAATGCCACAGACAATTTGGCCCTCTCTGCTTTCCTGCGGACTCTATCCTCAAAAGCACCTGTTTTCGCTTTCGGCAGCCTCCGGAGCAAAAAAGACAAACGTCCAGCTTTTGCTGCCACAGCAAAGGTGCCAGCGGGGAAAAGTAATGCTGGTTCTCACTGCCTCCTGGAACCCTTTCAAATGCCACAGACAATTTGGCCCTCTCTGCTTTCCTGCGGACTCCATCCTCAAAAGCACCTGTTTTCGCTTTCGGCAGCCTCCGGAGCAAAAAAGACAAACGTCCAGCTTTTGCTGCCACAGCAAAGGTGCCAGCGGGGAAAAGTAATGCTGGTTCTCACTGCCTCCTGGAACCCTTTCAAATGCCCCAGACAATTTGGCCCTCTCTGCTTTCCTGCGGACTCCATCCTCAAAAGCACCTGTTTTCGCTTTCGGCAGCCTCCGGAGCAAAAAAGACAAACGTCCAGCTTTTGCTGCCACAGCAAAGGTGCCAGCGGGGAAAAGTAATGCTGGTTCTCACTGCCTCCTGGAACCTCTTCAAATGCCCCAGACAATTCGGCCCTCTCTGCTTTCCTGCGGACTCCATCCTCAAAAGCACCTGTTTTCGCTTTTGGCAACCTCCGGAACAAAAAAGACAAACGTCCAGCTTTTGCTGCCACAGCAAAGGTGCCAGCGGGGAAAAGTAATGCTGGTTCTCACTGCCTCCTGGAACCCTTTCAAATGCCCCAGACAATTTGGCCCTCTCTGCTTTCCTGCGGACTCCATCCTCAAAAGCACCTGTTTTCGCTTTCGGCAGCCTCCGGAGCAAAAAAGACAAACGTCCAGCTTTTGCTGCCACAGCAAAGGTGCCAGCGGGGAAAAGTAATGCTGGTTCTCACTGCCTCCTGGAACCTCTTCAAATGCCCCAGACAATTCGGCCCTCTCTGCTTTCCTGCGGACTCCATCCTCAAAAGCACCTGTTTTCGCTTTTGGCAACCTCCGGAGCAAAAAAGACAAACGTCCAGCTTTTGCTGCCACAGCAAAGGTGCCAGCGGGGAAAAGTAATGCTGGTTCTCACTGCCTCCTGGAACCCTTTCAAATGCCACAGACAATTTGGCCCTCTCTGCTTTCCTGCGGACTCCATCCTCAAAAGCACCTGTTTTCGCTTTCGGCAGCCTCCGGAGCAAAAAAGACAAACGTCCAGCTTTTGCTGCCACAGCAAAGGTGCCAGCGGGGAAAAGTAATGCTGGTTCTCACTGCCTCCTGGAACCCTTTCAAATGCCACAGACAATTTGGCCCTCTCTGCTTTCCTGCGGACTCCATCCTCAAAAGCACCTGTTTTCGCTTTCGGCAGCCTCCGGAGCAAAAAAGACAAACGTCCAGCTTTTGCTGCCACAGCAAAGGTGCCAGCGGGGAAAAGTAATGCTGGTTCTCACTGCCTCCTGGAACCCTTTCAAATGCCACAGACAATTTGGCCCTCTCTGCTTTCCTGCGGACTCCATCCTCAAAAGCACCTGTTTTCGCTTTCGGCAGCCTCCGGAGCAAAAAAGACAAACGTCCAGCTTTTGCTGCCACAGCAAAGGTGCCAGCGGGGAAAAGTAATGCTGGTTCTCACTGCCTCCTGGAACCTCTTCAAATGCCCCAGACAATTCGGCCCTCTCTGCTTTCCTGCGGACTCTATCCTCAAAAGCACCTGTTTTCGCTTTTGGCAACCTCCGGAGCAAAAAAGACAAACGTCCAGCTTTTGCTGCCACAGCAAAGGTGCCAGCGGGGAAAAGTAATGCTGGTTCTCACTGCCTCCTGGAACCCTTTCAAATGCCACAGACAATTTGGCCCTCTCTGCTTTCCTGCGGACTCCATCCTCAAAAGCACCTGTTTTCGCTTTCGGCAGCCTCCGGAGCAAAAAAGACAAACGTCCAGCTTTTGCTGCCACAGCAAAGGTGCCAGCGGGGAAAAGTAATGCTGGTTCTCACTGCCTCCTGGAACCCTTTCAAATGCCACAGACAATTTGGCCCTCTCTGCTTTCCTGCGGACTCTATCCTCAAAAGCACCTGTTTTCGCTTTCGGCAGCCTCCGGAGCAAAAAAGACAAACGTCCAGCTTTTGCTGCCACAGCAAAGGTGCCAGCGGGGAAAAGTAATGCTGGTTCTCACTGCCTCCTGGAACCCTTTCAAATGCCACAGACAATTTGGCCCTCTCTGCTTTCCTGCGGACTCCATCCTCAAAAGCACCTGTTTTCGCTTTCGGCAGCCTCCGGAGCAAAAAAGACAAACGTCCAGCTTTTGCTGCCACAGCAAAGGTGCCAGCGGGGAAAAGTAATGCTGGTTCTCACTGCCTCCTGGAACCCTTTCAAATGCCCCAGACAATTTGGCCCTCTCTGCTTTCCTGCGGACTCCATCCTCAAAAGCACCTGTTTTCGCTTTCGGCAGCCTCCGGAGCAAAAAAGACAAACGTCCAGCTTTTGCTGCCACAGCAAAGGTGCCAGCGGGGAAAAGTAATGCTGGTTCTCACTGCCTCCTGGAACCTCTTCAAATGCCCCAGACAATTCGGCCCTCTCTGCTTTCCTGCGGACTCCATCCTCAAAAGCACCTGTTTTCGCTTTTGGCAACCTCCGGAACAAAAAAGACAAACGTCCAGCTTTTGCTGCCACAGCAAAGGTGCCAGCGGGGAAAAGTAATGCTGGTTCTCACTGCCTCCTGGAACCCTTTCAAATGCCACAGACAATTTGGCCCTCTCTGCTTTCCTGCGGACTCCATCCTCAAAAGCACCTGTTTTCGCTTTCGGCAGCCTCCGGAGCAAAAAAGACAAACGTCCAGCTTTTGCTGCCACAGCAAAGGTGCCAGCGGGGAAAAGTAATGCTGGTTCTCACTGCCTCCTGGAACCCTTTCAAATGCCACAGACAATTTGGCCCTCTCTGCTTTCCTGCGGACTCCATCCTCAAAAGCACCTGTTTTCGCTTTCGGCAGCCTCCGGAGCAAAAAAGACAAACGTCCAGCTTTTGCTGCCACAGCAAAGGTGCCAGCGGGGAAAAGTAATGCTGGTTCTCACTGCCTCCTGGAACCCTTTCAAATGCCACAGACAATTTGGCCCTCTCTGCTTTCCTGCGGACTCCATCCTCAAAAGCACCTGTTTTCGCTTTCGGCAGCGTCCGGAGCAAAAAAGACAAACGTCCAGCTTTTGCTGCCACAGCAAAGGTGCCAGCGGGGAAAAGTAATGCTGGTTCTCACTGCCTCCTGGAACCCTTTCAAATGCCCCAGACAATTTGGCCCTCTCTGCTTTCCTGCGGACTCCATCCTCAAAAGCACCTGTTTTCGCTTTCGGCAGCCTCCGGAGCAAAAAAGACAAACGTCCAGCTTTTGCTGCCACAGCAAAGGTGCCAGCGGGGAAAAGTAATGCTGGTTCTCACTGCCTCCTGGAACCTCTTCAAATGCCCCAGACAATTCGGCCCTCTCTGCTTTCCTGCGGACTCCATCCTCAAAAGCACCTGTTTTCGCTTTTGGCAACCTCCGGAGCAAAAAAGACAAACGTCCAGCTTTTGCTGCCACAGCAAAGGTGCCAGCGGGGGAAAAGTAATGCTGGTTCTCACTGCCTCCTGGAACCTCTTCAAATGCCCCAGACAATTCGGCCCTCTCTGCTTTCCTGCGGACTCCATCCTCAAAAGCACCTGTTTTCGCTTTGGCAACCTCCGGAGCAAAAAAGACAAACGTCCAGCTTTTGCTGCCACAGCAAAGGTGCCAGCGGGGAAAAGTAATGCTGGTTCTCACTGCCTCCTGGAACCCTTTCAAATGCCACAGACAATTTGGCCCTCTCTGCTTTCCTGCGGACTCCATCCTCAAAAGCACCTGTTTTCGCTTTCGGCAGCCTCCGGAGCAAAAAAGACAAACGTCCAGCTTTTGCTGCCACAGCAAAGGTGCCAGCGGGGAAAAGTAATGCTGGTTCTCACTGCCTCCTGGAACCCTTTCAAATGCCACAGACAATTTGGCCCTCTCTGCTTTCCTGCGGACTCCATCCTCAAAAGCACCTGTTTTCGCTTTCGGCAGCCTCCGGAGCAAAAAAGACAAACGTCCAGCTTTTGCTGCCACAGCAAAGGTGCCAGCGGGGAAAAGTAATGCTGGTTCTCACTGCCTCCTGGAACCCTTTCAAATGCCACAGACAATTTGGCCCTCTCTGCTTTCCTGCGGACTCCATCCTCAAAAGCACCTGTTTTCGCTTTCGGCAGCCTCCGGAGCAAAAAAGACAAACGTCCAGCTTTTGCTGCCACAGCAAAGGTGCCAGCGGGGAAAAGTAATGCTGGTTCTCACTGCCTCCTGGAACCCTTTCAAATGCCCCAGACAATTTGGCCCTCTCTGCTTTCCTGCGGACTCCATCCTCAAAAGCACCTGTTTTCGCTTTCGGCAGCCTCCGGAGCAAAAAAGACAAACGTCCAGCTTTTGCTGCCACAGCAAAGGTGCCAGCGGGGAAAAGTAATGCTGGTTCTCACTGCCTCCTGGAACCTCTTCAAATGCCCCAGACAATTCGGCCCTCTCTGCTTTCCTGCGGACTCCATCCTCAAAAGCACCTGTTTTCGCTTTTGGCAACCTCCGGAGCAAAAAAGACAAACGTCCAGCTTTTGCTGCCACAGCAAAGGTGCCAGCGGGGAAAAGTAATGCTGGTTCTCACTGCCTCCTGGAACCCTTTCAAATGCCACAGACAATTTGGCCCTCTCTGCTTTCCTGCGGACTCCATCCTCAAAAGCACCTGTTTTCGCTTTCGGCAGCCTCCGGAGCAAAAAAGACAAACGTCCAGCTTTTGCTGCCACAGCAAAGGTGCCAGCGGGGAAAAGTAATGCTGGTTCTCACTGCCTCCTGGAACCCTTTCAAATGCCACAGACAATTTGGCCCTCTCTGCTTTCCTGCGGACTCCATCCTCAAAAGCACCTGTTTTCGCTTTCGGCAGCCTCCGGAGCAAAAAAGACAAACGTCCAGCTTTTGCTGCCACAGCAAAGGTGCCAGCGGGGAAAAGTAATGCTGGTTCTCACTGCCTCCTGGAACCCTTTCAAATGCCACAGACAATTTGGCCCTCTCTGCTTTCCTGCGGACTCCATCCTCAAAAGCACCTGTTTTCGCTTTCGGCAGCCTCCGGAGCAAAAAAGACAAACGTCCAGCTTTTGCTGCCACAGCAAAGGTGCCAGCGGGGAAAAGTAATGCTGGTTCTCACTGCCTCCTGGAACCTCTTCAAATGCCCCAGACAATTCGGCCCTCTCTGCTTTCCTGCGGACTCTATCCTCAAAAGCACCTGTTTTCGCTTTGGCAACCTCCGGAGCAAAAAAGACAAACGTCCAGCTTTTGCTGCCACAGCAAAGGTGCCAGCGGGGAAAAGTAATGCTGGTTCTCACTGCCTCCTGGAACCCTTTCAAATGCCACAGACAATTTGGCCCTCTCTGCTTTCCTGCGGACTCCATCCTCAAAAGCACCTGTTTTCGCTTTCGGCAGCCTCCGGAGCAAAAAAGACAAACGTCCAGCTTTTGCTGCCACAGCAAAGGTGCCAGCGGGGAAAAGTAATGCTGGTTCTCACTGCCTCCTGGAACCCTTTCAAATGCCACAGACAATTTGGCCCTCTCTGCTTTCCTGCGGACTCCATCCTCAAAAGCACCTGTTTTCGCTTTCGGCAGCCTCCGGAGCAAAAAAGACAAACGTCCAGCTTTTGCTGCCACAGCAAAGGTGCCAGCGGGGAAAAGTAATGCTGGTTCTCACTGCCTCCTGGAACCCTTTCAAATGCCACAGACAATTTGGCCCTCTCTGCTTTCCTGCGGACTCCATCCTCAAAAGCACCTGTTTTCGCTTTCGGCAGCCTCCGGAGCAAAAAAGACAAACGTCCAGCTTTTGCTGCCACAGCAAAGGTGCCAGCGGGGAAAAGTAATGCTGGTTCTCACTGCCTCCTGGAACCCTTTCAAATGCCCCAGACAATTAAGCCCTCTCTGCTTTCCTGCGGACTCTATCCTCAAAAGCGACTTTTTTCACTTTCGGCGCCCTCCGGTGGTAAAAAGACAAACGTCCAGCTTTTGCTGCCACAGCAAAGGTGCCAGCGGGGAAAAGTGATGCTGGTTCTCACTGCCTCCTGGAACTCTTTCAAATGCCCCAGACAATTTGGCTCTCTCTGCTTTCCTGCGGACTCCATCCTCAAAAGCACCTGTTTTCGCTTTCGGCAGCCTCCGGAGCAAAAAAGACAAACGTCCAGCTTTTGCTGCCACAGCAAAGGTGCCAGCGGGGAAAAGTAATGCTGGTTCTCACTGCCTCCTGGAACCTCTTCAAATGCCACAGACATTTTGGCCCTCTCTGCTTTCCTGCGGACTCCATCCTCAAAAGCACCTGTTTTCGCTTTCGGCAGCCTCCGGAGCAAAAAAGACAAACGTCCAGCTTTTGCTGCCACAACAAAGGTGCCAGCAGGGAAAAGTAATGCTGGTTCTCACTGCCTCCTGGAACCCTTTCAAATGCCACAGACAATTTGGCCCTCTCTGCTTTCCTGCGGACTCCATCCTCAAAAGCACCTGTTTTCGCTTTCGGCAGCCTCCGGAGCAAAAAAGACAAACGTCCAGCTTTTGCTGCCACAGCAAAGGTGCCAGCGGGGAAAAGTAATGCTGGTTCTCACTGCCTCCTGGAACCCTTTCAAATGCCACAGACAATTTGGCCCTCTCTGCTTTCCTGCGGACTGCATCCTCAAAAGCACCTGTTTTCGCTTTCGGCAGTCTCCGGAGCAAAAAAGACAAACGCCCAGCTTTTGCTGCCACAGCAAAGGTGCCAGCGGGGAAAAGTAATGCTGGTTCTCACTGCCTCCTGGAACCCTTTCAAATGCCCCAGACAATTAAGCCCTCTCTGCTTTCCTGCGGACTGTATCCTCAAAAGCGCCTATTTTCGCTTTCGGCAGCCTCCGGAGCAAAAAAGACAAACGTCCAGCTTTTGCTGCCACAGCAAAGGTGCCAGCGGGGAAAAGTAATGCTGGTTCTCACTGCCTCCTGGAACCCTTTCAAATGCCACAGACAATTTGGCCCTCTCTGCTTTCCTGCGGACTCCATCCTCAAAAGCACCTGTTTTCGCTTTCGGCAGCCTCCGGAGCAAAAAAGACAAACGTCCAGCTTTTGCTGCCACAGCAAAGGTGCCAGCGGGGAAAAGTAATGCTGGTTCTCACTGCCTCCTGGAACCCTTTCAAATGCCACAGACAATTTGGCCCTCTCTGCTTTCCTGCGGACTCCATCCTCAAAAGCACCTGTTTTCGCTTTCGGCAGCCTCCGGAGCAAAAAAGACAAACGTCCAGCTTTTGCTGCCACAGCAAAGGTGCCAGCGGGGAAAAGTAATGCTGGTTCTCACTGCCTCCTGGAACCCTTTCAAATGCCACAGACAATTTGGCCCTCTCTGCTTTCCTGCGGACTCCATCCTCAAAAGCACCTGTTTTCGCTTTCGGCAGCCTCCGGAGCAAAAAAGACAAACGTCCAGCTTTTGCTGCCACAGCAAAGGTGCCAGCGGGGAAAAGTAATGCTGGTTCTCACTGCCTCCTGGAACCCTTTCAAATGCCCCAGACAATTAAGCCCTCTCTGCTTTCCTGCGGACTCTATCCTCAAAAGCGACTTTTTTCACTTTCGGCGCCCTCCGGTGGTAAAAAGACAAACGTCCAGCTTTTGCTGCCACAGCAAAGGTGCCAGCGGGGAAAAGTAATGCTGGTTCTCACTGCCTCCTGGAACTCTTTCAAATGTCCCAGACAATTTGGCTCTCTCTGCTTTCCTGCGGACTCCATCCTCAAAAGCACCTGTTTTCGCTTTCGGCAGCCTCCGGAGCAAAAAAGACAAACGTCCAGCTTTTGCTGCCACAGCAAAGGTGCCAGCGGGGAAAAGTAATGCTGGTTCTCACTGCCTCCTGGAACCTCTTCAAATGCCACAGACATTTTGGCCCTCTCTGCTTTCCTGCGGACTCCATCCTCAAAAGCACCTGTTTTCGCTTTCGGCAGCCTCCGGAGCAAAAAAGACAAACGTCCAGCTTTTGCTGCCACAGCAAAGGTGCCAGCGGGGAAAAGTAATGCTGGTTCTCACTGCCTCCTGGAACCCTTTCAAATGCCACAGACATTTTGGCCCTCTCTGCTTTCCTGCGGACTCCATCCTCAAAAGCACCTGTTTTCGCTTAGGGCAGCCTCCGGAGCAAAAAAGACAAACGTCCAGCTTTTGCTGCCACAGCAAAGGTGCCAGCAGGGAAAAGTAATGCTGGTTCTCACTGCCTCCTGGAACCCTTTCAAATGCCACAGACAATTTGGCCCTCTCTGCTTTCCTGCGGACTCCATCCTCAAAAGCACCTGTTTTCGCTTTCGGCAGCCTCCGGAGCAAAAAAGACAAACGTCCAGCTTTTGCTGCCACAGCAAAGGTGCCAGCGGGGAAAAGTAATGCTGGTTCTCACTGCCTCCTGGAACTCTTTCAAATGCCACAGACAATTTGGCCCTCTCTGCTTTCCTGCGGACTGCATCCTCAAAAGCACCTGTTTTCGCTTTCGGCAGCCTCCGGAGCAAAAAAGACAAACGCCCAGCTTTTGCTGCCACAGCAAAGGTGCCAGCGGGGAAAAGTAATGCTGGTTCTCACTGCCTCCTGGAACCCTTTCAAATGCCACAGACAATTTGGCCCTCTCTGCTTTCCTGCGGACTCCATCCTCAAAAGCACCTGTTTTCGCTTTCGGCAGCCTCCGGAGCAAAAAAGACAAACGTCCAGCTTTTGCTGCCACAGCAAAGGTGCCAGCGGGGAAAAGTAATGCTGGTTCTCACTGCCTCCTGGAACCTGTTCAAATGCCCCAGACAATTTGGCCCTCTCTGCTTTCCTGCGGACTCCATCCTCAAAAGCACCTGTTTTCGCTTTCGGCAGCCTCCGGAGCAAAAAAGACAAACGTCCAGCTTTTGCTGCCACAGCAAAGGTGCCAGCGGGGAAAAGTAATGCTGGTTCTCACTGCCTCCTGGAACCCTTTCAAATGCCACAGACAATTTGGCCCTCTCTGCTTTCCTGCGGACTCCATCCTCAAAAGCACCTGTTTTCGCTTTCGGCAGCCTCCGGAGCAAAAAAGACAAACGTCCAGCTTTTGCTGCCACAGCAAAGGTGCCAGCGGGGAAAAGTAATGCTGGTTCTCACTGCCTCCTGGAACCCTTTCAAATGCCACAGACAATTTGGCCCTCTCTGCTTTCCTGCGGACTCCATCCTCAAAAGCACCTGTTTTCGCTTTCGGCAGCCTCCGGAGCAAAAAAGACAAACGTCCAGCTTTTGCTGCCACAGCAAAGGTGCCAGCGGGGAAAAGTAATGCTGGTTCTCACTGCCTCCTGGAACCCTTTCAAATGCCACAGACAATTTGGCCCTCTCTGCTTTCCTGCGGACTCCATCCTCAAAAGCACCTGTTTTCGCTTTCGGCAGCCTCCGGAGCAAAAAAGACAAACGTCCAGCTTTTGCTGCCACAGCAAAGGTGCCAGCGGGGAAAAGTAATGCTGGTTCTCACTGCCTCCTGGAACCCTTTCAAATGCCACAGACAATTTGGCCCTCTCTGCTTTCCTGCGGACTCCATCCTCAAAAGCACCTGTTTTCGCTTTCGGCAGCCTCCGGAGCAAAAAAGACAAACGTCCAGCTTTTGCTGCCACAGCAAAGGTGCCAGCGGGGAAAAGTAATGCTGGTTCTCACTGCCTCCTGGAACCCTTTCAAATGCCCCAGACAATTAAGCCCTCTCTGCTTTCCTGCGGACTCTATCCTCAAAAGCGACTTTTTTCACTTTCGGCGCCCTCCGGTGGTAAAAAGACAAACGTCCAGCTTTTGCTGCCACAGCAAAGGTGCCAGCGGGGAAAAGTGATGCTGGTTCTCACTGCCTCCTGGAACTCTTTCAAATGCCCCAGACAATTTGGCTCTCTCTGCTTTCCTGCGGACTCCATCCTCAAAAGCACCTGTTTTCGCTTTCGGCAGCCTCCGGAGCAAAAAAGACAAACGTCCAGCTTTTGCTGCCACAGCAAAGGTGCCAGCGGGGAAAAGTAATGCTGGTTCTCACTGCCTCCTGGAACCTCTTCAAATGCCACAGACATTTTGGCCCTCTCTGCTTTCCTGCGGACTCCATCCTCAAAAGCACCTGTTTTCGCTTTCGGCAGCCTCCGGAGCAAAAAAGACAAACGTCCAGCTTTTGCTGCCACAGCAAAGGTGCCAGCGGGGAAAAGTAATGCTGGTTCTCACTGCCTCCTGGAACCCTTTCAAATGCCACAGACATTTTGGCCCTCTCTGCTTTCCTGCGGACTCCATCCTCAAAAGCACCTGTTTTCGCTTAGGGCAGCCTCCGGAGCAAAAAAGACAAACGTCCAGCTTTTGCTGCCACAGCAAAGGTGCCAGCAGGGAAAAGTAATGCTGGTTCTCACTGCCTCCTGGAACCCTTTCAAATGCCACAGACAATTTGGCCCTCTCTGCTTTCCTGCGGACTCCATCCTCAAAAGCACCTGTTTTCGCTTTCGGCAGCCTCCGGAGCAAAAAAGACAAACGTCCAGCTTTTGCTGCCACAGCAAAGGTGCCAGCGGGGAAAAGTAATGCTGGTTCTCACTGCCTCCTGGAACTCTTTCAAATGCCACAGACAATTTGGCCCTCTCTGCTTTCCTGCGGACTGCATCCTCAAAAGCACCTGTTTTCGCTTTCGGCAGCCTCCGGAGCAAAAAAGACAAACGCCCAGCTTTTGCTGCCACAGCAAAGGTGCCAGCGGGGAAAAGTAATGCTGGTTCTCACTGCCTCCTGGAACCCTTTCAAATGCCACAGACAATTTGGCCCTCTCTGCTTTCCTGCGGACTCCATCCTCAAAAGCACCTGTTTTCGCTTTCGGCAGCCTCCGGAGCAAAAAAGACAAACGTCCAGCTTTTGCTGCCACAGCAAAGGTGCCAGCGGGGAAAAGTAATGCTGGTTCTCACTGCCTCCTGGAACCTCTTCAAATGCCCCAGACAATTTGGCCCTCTCTGCTTTCCTGCGGACTCCATCCTCAAAAGCACCTGTTTTCGCTTTCGGCAGCCTCCGGAGCAAAAAAGACAAACGTCCAGCTTTTGCTGCCACAGCAAAGGTGCCAGCGGGGAAAAGTAATGCTGGTTCTCACTGCCTCCTGGAACCCTTTCAAATGCCACAGACAATTTGGCCCTCTCTGCTTTCCTGCGGACTCCATCCTCAAAAGCACCTGTTTTCGCTTTCGGCAGCCTCCGGAGCAAAAAAGACAAACGTCCAGCTTTTGCTGCCACAGCAAAGGTGCCAGCGGGGAAAAGTAATGCTGGTTCTCACTGCCTCCTGGAACCCTTTCAAATGCCACAGACAATTTGGCCCTCTCTGCTTTCCTGCGGACTCCATCCTCAAAAGCACCTGTTTTCGCTTTCGGCAGCCTCCGGAGCAAAAAAGACAAACGTCCAGCTTTTGCTGCCACAGCAAAGGTGCCAGCGGGGAAAAGTAATGCTGGTTCTCACTGCCTCCTGGAACCCTTTCAAATGCCACAGACAATTTGGCCCTCTCTGCTTTCCTGCGGACTCCATCCTCAAAAGCACCTGTTTTCGCTTTCGGCAGCCTCCGGAGCAAAAAAGACAAACGTCCAGCTTTTGCTGCCACAGCAAAGGTGCCAGCGGGGAAAAGTAATGCTGGTTCTCACTGCCTCCTGGAACCCTTTCAAATGCCCCAGACAATTAAGCCCTCTCTGCTTTCCTGCGGACTCTATCCTCAAAAGCGACTTTTTTCACTTTCGGCGCCCTCCGGTGGTAAAAAGACAAACGTCCAGCTTTTGCTGCCACAGCAAAGGTGCCAGCGGGGAAAAGTGATGCTGGTTCTCACTGCCTCCTGGAACTCTTTCAAATGCCCCAGACAATTTGGCTCTCTCTGCTTTCCTGCGGACTCCATCCTCAAAAGCACCTGTTTTCGCTTTCGGCAGCCTCCGGAGCAAAAAAGACAAACGTCCAGCTTTTGCTGCCACAGCAAAGGTGCCAGCGGGGAAAAGTAATGCTGGTTCTCACTGCCTCCTGGAACCTCTTCAAATGCCACAGACATTTTGGCCCTCTCTGCTTTCCTGCGGACTCCATCCTCAAAAGCACCTGTTTTCGCTTTCGGCAGCCTCCGGAGCAAAAAAGACAAACGTCCAGCTTTTGCTGCCACAGCAAAGGTGCCAGCGGGGAAAAGTAATGCTGGTTCTCACTGCCTCCTGGAACCCTTTCAAATGCCACAGACATTTTGGCCCTCTCTGCTTTCCTGCGGACTCCATCCTCAAAAGCACCTGTTTTCGCTTAGGGCAGCCTCCGGAGCAAAAAAGACAAACGTCCAGCTTTTGCTGCCACAGCAAAGGTGCCAGCGGGGAAAAGTAATGCTGGTTCTCACTGCCTCCTGGAACCCTTTCAAATGCCACAGACAATTTGGCCCTCTCTGCTTTCCTGCGGACTCCATCCTCAAAAGCACCTGTTTTCGCTTTCGGCAGCCTCCGGAGCAAAAAAGACAAACGTCCAGCTTTTGCTGCCACAGCAAAGGTGCCAGCGGGGAAAAGTAATGCTGGTTCTCACTGCCTCCTGGAACCCTTTCAAATGCCACAGACAATTTGGCCCTCTCTGCTTTCCTGCGGACTGCATCCTCAAAAGCACCTGTTTTCGCTTTCGGCAGCCTCCGGAGCAAAAAAGACAAACGCCCAGCTTTTGCTGCCACAGCAAAGGTGCCAGCGGGGAAAAGTAATGCTGGTTCTCACTGCCTCCTGGAACCCTTTCAAATGCCACAGACAATTTGGCCCTCTCTGCTTTCCTGCGGACTCCATCCTCAAAAGCACCTGTTTTCGCTTTCGGCAGCCTCCGGAGCAAAAAAGACAAACGTCCAGCTTTTGCTGCCACAGCAAAGGTGCCAGCGGGGAAAAGTAATGCTGGTTCTCACTGCCTCCTGGAACCCTTTCAAATGCCACAGACAATTTGGCCCTCTCTGCTTTCCTGCGGACTCCATCCTCAAAAGCACCTGTTTTCGCTTTCGGCAGCCTCCGGAGCAAAAAAGACAAACGTCCAGCTTTTGCTGCCACAGCAAAGGTGCCAGCGGGGAAAAGTAATGCTGGTTCTCACTGCCTCCTGGAACCCTTTCAAATGCCACAGACAATTTGGCCCTCTCTGCTTTCCTGCGGACTCCATCCTCAAAAGCACCTGTTTTCGCTTTCGGCAGCCTCCGGAGCAAAAAAGACAAACGTCCAGCTTTTGCTGCCACAGCAAAGGTGCCAGCGGGGAAAAGTAATGCTGGTTCTCACTGCCTCCTGGAACCCTTTCAAATGCCACAGACAATTAAGCCCTCTCTGCTTTCCTGCGGACTCTATCCTCAAAAGCGACTTTTTTCACTTTCGGCGCCCTCCGGTGGTAAAAAGACAAACGTCCAGCTTTTGCTGCCACAGCAAAGGTGCCAGCGGGGAAAAGTGATGCTGGTTCTCACTGCCTCCTGGAACTCTTTCAAATGCCCCAGACAATTTGGCTCTCTCTGCTTTCCTGCGGACTCCATCCTCAAAAGCACCTGTTTTCGCTTTCGGCAGCCTCCGGAGCAAAAAAGACAAACGTCCAGCTTTTGCTGCCACAGCAAAGGTGCCAGCGGGGAAAAGTAATGCTGGTTCTCACTGCCTCCTGGAACCTCTTCAAATGCCACAGACATTTTGGCCCTCTCTGCTTTCCTGCGGACTCCATCCTCAAAAGCACCTGTTTTCGCTTTCGGCAGCCTCCGGAGCAAAAAAGACAAACGTCCAGCTTTTGCTGCCACAGCAAAGGTGCCAGCGGGGAAAAGTAATGCTGGTTCTCACTGCCTCCTGGAACCCTTTCAAATGCCACAGACATTTTGGCCCTCTCTGCTTTCCTGCGGACTCCATCCTCAAAAGCACCTGTTTTCGCTTAGGGCAGCCTCCGGAGCAAAAAAGACAAACGTCCAGCTTTTGCTGCCACAGCAAAGGTGCCAGCGGGGAAAAGTAATGCTGGTTCTCACTGCCTCCTGGAACCCTTTCAAATGCCACAGACAATTTGGCCCTCTCTGCTTTCCTGCGGACTCCATCCTCAAAAGCACCTGTTTTCGCTTTCGGCAGCCTCCGGAGCAAAAAAGACAAACGTCCAGCTTTTGCTGCCACAGCAAAGGTGCCAGCGGGGAAAAGTAATGCTGGTTCTCACTGCCTCCTGGAACCCTTTCAAATGCCACAGACAATTTGGCCCTCTCTGCTTTCCTGCGGACTGCATCCTCAAAAGCACCTGTTTTCGCTTTCGGCAGCCTCCGGAGCAAAAAAGACAAACGCCCAGCTTTTGCTGCCACAGCAAAGGTGCCAGCGGGGAAAAGTAATGCTGGTTCTCACTGCCTCCTGGAACCCTTTCAAATGCCACAGACAATTAAGCCCTCTCTGCTTTCCTGCGGACTCTATCCTCAAAAGCGCCTTTTTTCACTTTCGGCGCCCTCCGGTGATAAAAAGACAAACGTCCAGCTTTTGCTGCCACAGCAAAGG
Source organism: Vanellus vanellus (assembly GCF_965231255.1). Taxonomy (NCBI): domain Eukaryota; kingdom Metazoa; phylum Chordata; class Aves; order Charadriiformes; family Charadriidae; genus Vanellus; species Vanellus vanellus. The sequence continues at coordinate 4,878 of NW_028126936.1, read as the reverse complement.
TGCCAGCGGGGAAAAGTGATGCTGGTTCTCACTGCCTCCTGGAACCCTTTCAAATGCCACAGACAATTTGGCCCTCTCTGCTTTCCTGCGGACTCCATCCTCAAAAGCACCTATTTTCGCTTTCGGCAGCCTCCGGAGCAAAAAAGACAAACGTCCAGCTTTTGCTGCCACAGCAAAGGTGCCAGCGGGGAAAAGTAATGCTGGTTCTCACTGCCTCCTGGAACCCTTTCAAATGCCACAGACAATTTGGCCCTCTCTGCTTTCCTGCGGACTCCATCCTCAAAAGCACCTGTTTTCGCTTTCGGCAGCCTCCGGAGCAAAAAAGACAAACGTCCAGCTTTTGCTGCCACAGCAAAGGTGCCAGCGGGGAAAAGTAATGCTGGTTCTCACTGCCTCCTGGAACCCTTTCAAATGCCACAGACAATTTGGCCCTCTCTGCTTTCCTGCGGACTCCATCCTCAAAAGCACCTGTTTTCGCTTTCGGCAGCCTCCGGAGCAAAAAAAGACAAACGTCCAGCTTTTGCTGCCACAGCAAAGGTGCCAGCGGGGAAAAGTAATGCTGGTTCTCACTGCCTCCTGGAACCCTTTCAAATGCCACAGACAATTTGGCCCTCTCTGCTTTCCTGCGGACTCCATCCTCAAAAGCACCTGTTTTCGCTTTCGGCAGCCTCCGGAGCAAAAAAGACAAACGTCCAGCTTTTGCTGCCACAGCAAAGGTGCCAGCGGGGAAAAGTAATGCTGGTTCTCACTGCCTCCTGGAACCCTTTCAAATGCCACAGACAATTTGGCCCTCTCTGCTTTCCTGCGGACTCCATCCTCAAAAGCACCTGTTTTCGCTTTCGGCAGCCTCCGGAGCAAAAAAGACAAACGTCCAGCTTTTGCTGCCACAGCAAAGGTGCCAGCGGGGAAAAGTAATGCTGGTTCTCACTGCCTCCTGGAACCCTTTCAAATGCCACAGACAATTTGGCCCTCTCTGCTTTCCTGCGGACTCCATCCTCAAAAGCACCTGTTTTCGCTTTCGGCAGCCTCCGGAGCAAAAAAGACAAACGTCCAGCTTTTGCTGCCACAGCAAAGGTGCCAGCGGGGAAAAGTAATGCTGGTTCTCACTGCCTCCTGGAACCCTTTCAAATGCCCCAGACAATTTGGCCCTCTCTGCTTTCCTGCGGACTCCATCCTCAAAAGCACCTGTTTTCGCTTTCGGCAGCCTCCGGAGCAAAAAAGACAAACGTCCAGCTTTTGCTGCCACAGCAAAGGTGCCAGCGGGGAAAAGTAATGCTGGTTCTCACTGCCTCCTGGAACCTCTTCAAATGCCCCAGACAATTCGGCCCTCTCTGCTTTCCTGCGGACTCCATCCTCAAAAGCACCTGTTTTCGCTTTTGGCAACCTCCGGAACAAAAAAGACAAACGTCCAGCTTTTGCTGCCACAGCAAAGGTGCCAGCGGGGAAAAGTAATGCTGGTTCTCACTGCCTCCTGGAACCCTTTCAAATGCCACAGACAATTTGGCCCTCTCTGCTTTCCTGCGGACTCCATCCTCAAAAGCACCTGTTTTCGCTTTCGGCAGCCTCCGGAGCAAAAAAGACAAACGTCCAGCTTTTGCTGCCACAGCAAAGGTGCCAGCGGGGAAAAGTTATGCTGGTTCTCACTGCCTCCTGGAACCCTTTCAAATGCCACAGACAATTTGGCCCTCTCTGCTTTCCTGCGGACTCCATCCTCAAAAGCACCTGTTTTCGCTTTCGGCAGCCTCCGGAGCAAAAAAGACAAACGTCCAGCTTTTGCTGCCACAGCAAAGGTGCCAGCGGGGAAAAGTAATGCTGGTTCTCACTGCCTCCTGGAACCTCTTCAAATGCCCCAGACAATTCGGCCCTCTCTGCTTTCCTGCGGACTCCATCCTCAAAAGCACCTGTTTTCGCTTTTGGCAACCTCCGGAGCAAAAAAGACAAACGTCCAGCTTTTGCTGCCACAGCAAAGGTGCCAGCGGGGAAAAGTAATGCTGGTTCTCACTGCCTCCTGGAACCCTTTCAAATGCCACAGACAATTTGGCCCTCTCTGCTTTCCTGCGGACTCCATCCTCAAAAGCACCTGTTTTCGCTTTCGGCAGCCTCCGGAGCAAAAAAGACAAACGTCCAGCTTTTGCTGCCACAGCAAAGGTGCCAGCGGGGAAAAGTAATGCTGGTTCTCACTGCCTCCTGGAACCCTTTCAAATGCCACAGACAATTTGGCCCTCTCTGCTTTCCTGCGGACTCCATCCTCAAAAGCACCTGTTTTCGCTTTCGGCAGCCTCCGGAGCAAAAAAGACAAACGTCCAGCTTTTGCTGCCACAGCAAAGGTGCCAGCGGGAAAAGTAATGCTGGTTCTCACTGCCTCCTGGAACCCTTTCAAATGCCACAGACAATTTGGCCCTCTCTGCTTTCCTGCGGACTCCATCCTCAAAAGCACCTGTTTTCGCTTTCGGCAGCCTCCGGAGCAAAAAAGACAAACGTCCAGCTTTTGCTGCCACAGCAAAGGTGCCAGCGGGGAAAAGTAATGCTGGTTCTCACTGCCTCCTGGAACCCTTTCAAATGCCACAGACAATTTGGCCCTCTCTGCTTTCCTGCGGACTCCATCCTCAAAAGCACCTGTTTTCGCTTTCGGCAGCCTCCGGAGCAAAAAAGACAAACGTCCAGCTTTTGCTGCCACAGCAAAGGTGCCAGCGGGGAAAAGTAATGCTGGTTCTCACTGCCTCCTGGAACCCTTTCAAATGCCACAGACAATTTGGCCCTCTCTGCTTTCCTGCGGACTCCATCCTCAAAAGCACCTGTTTTCGCTTTCGGCAGCCTCCGGAGCAAAAAAGACAAACGTCCAGCTTTTGCTGCCACAGCAAAGGTGCCAGCGGGGAAAAGTAATGCTGGTTCTCACTGCCTCCTGGAACCCTTTCAAATGCCCCAGACAATTTGGCCCTCTCTGCTTTCCTGCGGACTCCATCCTCAAAAGCACCTGTTTTCGCTTTCGGCAGCCTCCGGAGCAAAAAAGACAAACGTCCAGCTTTTGCTGCCACAGCAAAGGTGCCAGCGGGGAAAAGTAATGCTGGTTCTCACTGCCTCCTGGAACCTCTTCAAATGCCCCAGACAATTCGGCCCTCTCTGCTTTCCTGCGGACTCCATCCTCAAAAGCACCTGTTTTCGCTTTTGGCAACCTCCGGAACAAAAAAGACAAACGTCCAGCTTTTGCTGCCACAGCAAAGGTGCCAGCGGGGAAAAGTAATGCTGGTTCTCACTGCCTCCTGGAACCCTTTCAAATGCCACAGACAATTTGGCCCTCTCTGCTTTCCTGCGGACTCCATCCTCAAAAGCACCTGTTTTCGCTTTCGGCAGCCTCCGGAGCAAAAAAGACAAACGTCCAGCTTTTGCTGCCACAGCAAAGGTGCCAGCGGGGAAAAGTTATGCTGGTTCTCACTGCCTCCTGGAACCCTTTCAAATGCCACAGACAATTTGGCCCTCTCTGCTTTCCTGCGGACTCCATCCTCAAAAGCACCTGTTTTCGCTTTTGGCAACCTCCGGAGCAAAAAAGACAAACGTCCAGCTTTTGCTGCCACAGCAAAGGTGCCAGCGGGGAAAAGTAATGCTGGTTCTCACTGCCTCCTGGAACCCTTTCAAATGCCACAGACAATTTGGCCCTCTCTGCTTTCCTGCGGACTCCATCCTCAAAAGCACCTGTTTTCGCTTTCGGCAGCCTCCGGAGCAAAAAAGACAAACGTCCAGCTTTTGCTGCCACAGCAAAGGTGCCAGCGGGGAAAAGTAATGCTGGTTCTCACTGCCTCCTGGAACCCTTTCAAATGCCACAGACAATTTGGCCCTCTCTGCTTTCCTGCGGACTCCATCCTCAAAAGCACCTGTTTTCGCTTTCGGCAGCCTCCGGAGCAAAAAAGACAAACGTCCAGCTTTTGCTGCCACAGCAAAGGTGCCAGCGGGGAAAAGTAATGCTGGTTCTCACTGCCTCCTGGAACCCTTTCAAATGCCACAGACAATTTGGCCCTCTCTGCTTTCCTGCGGACTCCATCCTCAAAAGCACCTGTTTTCGCTTTCGGCAGCCTCCGGAGCAAAAAAGACAAACGTCCAGCTTTTGCTGCCACAGCAAAGGTGCCAGCGGGGAAAAGTAATGCTGGTTCTCACTGCCTCCTGGAACCTCTTCAAATGCCCCAGACAATTCGGCCCTCTCTGCTTTCCTGCGGACTCCATCCTCAAAAGCACCTGTTTTCGCTTTTGGCAACCTCCGGAACAAAAAAGACAAACGTCCAGCTTTTGCTGCCACAGCAAAGGTGCCAGCGGGGAAAAGTAATGCTGGTTCTCACTGCCTCCTGGAACCCTTTCAAATGCCACAGACAATTTGGCCCTCTCTGCTTTCCTGCGGACTCCATCCTCAAAAGCACCTGTTTTCGCTTTCGGCAGCCTCCGGAGCAAAAAAGACAAACGTCCAGCTTTTGCTGCCACAGCAAGGTGCCAGCGGGGAAAAGTTATGCTGGTTCTCACTGCCTCCTGGAACCCTTTCAAATGCCCCAGACAATTTGGCCCTCTCTGCTTTCCTGCGGACTCCATCCTCAAAAGCACCTGTTTTCGCTTTCGGCAGCCTCCGGAGCAAAAAAGACAAACGTCCAGCTTTTGCTGCCACAGCAAAGGTGCCAGCGGGGAAAAGTAATGCTGGTTCTCACTGCCTCCTGGAACCTCTTCAAATGCCCCAGACAATTCGGCCCTCTCTGCTTTCCTGCGGACTCCATCCTCAAAAGCACCTGTTTTCGCTTTTGGCAACCTCCGGAGCAAAAAAGACAAACGTCCAGCTTTTGCTGCCACAGCAAAGGTGCCAGCGGGGAAAAGTAATGCTGGTTCTCACTGCCTCCTGGAACC
>NW_028126937.1:0-71033 GCF_965231255.1 Vanellus vanellus | reverse complement strand
GATGGAGTCCGCAGGGAAAGCAGAGAGGGCCAAATTGTCTGTGGCATTTGAAAGGGTTCCAGGAGGCAGTGAGAACCAGCATTACTTTTCCCCGCTGGCACCTTTGCTGTGGCAGCAAAAGCTGGACGTTTGTCTTTTTTGCTCCGGAGGCTGCCGAAAGCGAAAACAGGTGCTTTTGAGGATGGAGTCCGCAGGAAAGCAGAGAGGGCCAAATTGTCTGTGGCATTTGAAAGGGTTCCAGGAGGCAGTGAGAACCAGCATTACTTTTCCCCGCTGGCACCTTTGCTGTGGCAGCAAAAGCTGGACGTTTGTCTTTTTTGCTCCGGAGGCTGCCGAAAGCGAAAACAGGTGCTTTTGAGGATGGAGTCCGCAGGAAAGCAGAGAGGGCCAAATTGTCTGTGGCATTTGAAAGGGTTCCAGGAGGCAGTGAGGAACCAGCATTACTTTTCCCCGCTGGCACCTTTGCTGTGGCAGCAAAAGCTGGACGTTTGTCTTTTTTGCTCCGGAGGCTGCCGAAAGCGAAAACAGGTGCTTTTGAGGATGGAGTCCGCAGGAAAGCAGAGAGGGCCAAATTGTCTGTGGCATTTGAAGGGGTTCCAGGAGGCAGTGAGAACCAGCATTACTTTTCCCCGCTGGCACCTTTGCTGTGGCAGCAAAAGCTGGACGTTTGTCTTTTTTGCTCCGGAGGCTGCCGAAAGCGAAAACAGGTGCTTTTGAGGATGGAGTCCGCAGGAAAGCAGAGAGGGCCAAATTGTCTGTGGCATTTGAAAGGGTCCAGGAGGCAGTGAGAACCAGCATTACTTTTCCCCGCTGGCACCTTTGCTGTGGCAGCAAAAGCTGGACGTTTGTCTTTTTTGCTCCGGACGCTGCCGAAAGCGAAAACAGGTGCTTTTGAGGATGGAGTCCGCAGGAAAGCAGAGAGGGCCAAATTGTCTGTGGCATTTGAAAGGGTTCCAGGAGGCAGTGAGAACCAGCATTACTTTTCCCCGCTGGCACCTTTGCTGTGGCAGCAAAAGCTGGACGTTTGTCTTTTTTGCTCCGGAGGCTGCCGAAAGCGAAAACAGGTGCTTTTGAGGATGGAGTCCGCAGGAAAGCAGAGAGGGCCAAATTGTCTGTGGCATTTGAAAGGGTTCCAGGAGGCAGTGAGAACCAGCATTACTTTTCCCCGCTGGCACCTTTGCTGTGGCAGCAAAAGCTGGACGTTTGTTCTTTTTTGCTCCGGAGGCTGCCGAAAGCGAAAACAGGTGCTTTTGAGGATGGAGTCCGCAGGAAAGCAGAGAGGGCCAAATTGTCTGTGGCATTTGAAAGGGTTCCAGGAGGCAGTGAGAACCAGCATTACTTTTCCCCGCTGGCACCTTTGCTGTGGCAGCAAAAGCTGGACGTTTGTCTTTTTTGCTCCGGACGCTGCCGAAAGCGAAAACAGGTGCTTTTGAGGATGGAGTCCGCAGGAAAGCAGAGAGGGCCAAATTGTCTGTGGCATTTGAAGAGGTTCCAGGAGGCAGTGAGAACCAGCATTACTTTTCCCCGCTGGCACCTTTGCTGTGGCAGCAAAAGCTGGACGTTTGTCTTTTTTGCTCCGGAGCTGCCGAAAGCGAAAACAGGTGCTTTTGAGGATGGAGTCCGCAGGAAAGCAGAGAGGGCCAAATTGTCTGTGGCATTTGAAAGGGTTCCAGGAGGCAGTGAGAACCAGCATTACTTTTCCCCGCTGGCACCTTTGCTGTGGCAGCAAAAGCTGGACGTTTGTCTTTTTTGCTCCGGAGGCTGCCGAAAGCGAAAACAGGTGCTTTTGAGGATGGAGTCCGCAGGAAAGCAGAGAGGGCCAAATTGTCTGGGGCATTTGAAAGGGTTCCAGGAGGCAGTGAGAACCAGCATTACTTTTCCCCGCTGGCACCTTTGCTGTGGCAGCAAAAGCTGGACGTTTGTCTTTTTTGCTCCGGAGGTTGCCAAAAGCGAAAACAGGTGCTTTTGAGCATGGAGTCCGCAGGAAAGCAGAGAGGGCCAAATTGTCTGGGCATTTGAACAGGTTCAAGGAGGCAGTGAGAACGAGCATTACTTTCCCCGCTGGCACCTTTGCTGTGGCAGCAAAAGCTGGACGTTTGTCTTTTTTGCTCCGGAGGCTGCCGAAAGCGAAAACAGGTGCTTTTGAGGATGGAGTCCGCAGGAAAGCAGAGAGGGCCAAATTGTCTGGGGCATTTGAAAGGGTTCCAGGAGGCAGTGAGAACCAGCATTACTTTTCCCCGCTGGCACCTTTGCTGTGGCAGCAAAAGCTGGACGTTTGTCTTTTTTGCTCCGGAGGTTGCCAAAAGCGAAAACAGGTGCTTTTGAGGATGGAGTCCGCAGGAAAGCAGAGAGGGCCAAATTGTCTGGGGCATTTGAAGAGGTTCCAGGAGGCAGTGAGAACCAGCATTACTTTTCCCCGCTGGCACCTTTGCTGTGGCAGCAAAACCTGGACGTTTGTCTTTTTTGCTCCGGAGGCTGCCGAAAGCGAAAACAGGTGCTTTTGAGGATGGAGTCCGCAGGAAAGCAGAGAGGGCCAAATTGTCTGGGGCATTTGAAGAGGTTCCAGGAGGCAGTGAGAACCAGCATTACTTTTCCCCGCTGGCACCTTTGCTGTGGCAGCAAAAGCTGGACGTTTGTCTTTTTTGCTCCGGAGGCTGCCGAAAGCGAAAACAGGTGCTTTTGAGGATGGAGTCCGCAGGAAAGCAGAGAGGGCCAAATTGTCTGTGGCATTTGAAAGGGTTCCAGGAGGCAGTGAGAACCAGCATTACTTTTCCCCGCTGGCACCTTTGCTGTGGCAGCAAAAGCTGGACGTTTGTCTTTTTTGCTCCGGAGGCTGCCGAAAGCGAAAACAGGTGCTTTTGAGGATGGAGTCCGCAGGAAAGCAGAGAGGGCCAAATTGTCTGTGGCATTTGAAAGGGTTCCAGGAGGCAGTGAGAACCAGCATTACTTTTCCCCGCTGGCACCTTTGCTGTGGCAGCAAAAGCTGGACGTTTGTCTTTTTTGCTCTGGAGGTTGCCGAAAGCGAAAACAGGTGCTTTTGAGGATGGAGTCCGCAGGAAAGCAGAGAGGGCCAAAATGTCTGTGGCATTTGAAGAGGTTCCAGGAGGCAGTGAGAACCAGCATTACTTTTCCCCGCTGGCACCTTTGCTGTGGCAGCAAAAGCTGGACGTTTGTCTTTTTTGCTCCGGACGCTGCCGAAAGCGAAAACAGGTGCTTTTGAGGATGGAGTCCGCAGGAAAGCAGAGAGAGCCAAATTGTCTGGGGCATTTGAAAGAGTTCCAGGAGGCAGTGAGAACCAGCATCACTTTTCCCCGCTGGCACCTTTGCTGTGGCAGCAAAAGCTGGACGTTTGTCTTTTTACCACCGGAGGGCGCCGAAAGTGAAAAAAGTCGCTTTTGAGGATAGAGTCCGCAGGAAAGCAGAGAGGGCTTAATTGTCTGGGGCATTTGAAAGGGTTCCAGGAGGCAGTGAGAACCAGCATTACTTTTCCCCGCTGGCACCTTTGCTGTGGCAGCAAAAGCTGGACGTTTGTCTTTTTTGCTCCGGAGGTTGCCGAAAGCGAAAACAGGTGCTTTTGAGGATGGAGTCCGCAGGAAAGCAGAGAGGGCCAAATTGTCTGTGGCATTTGAAGAGGTTCCAGGAGGCAGTGAGAACCAGCATTACTTTTCCCCGCTGGCACCTTTGCTGTGGCAGCAAAAGCTGGACGTTTGTCTTTTTTGCTCCGGACGCTGCCGAAAGCGAAAACAGGTGCTTTTGAGGATGGAGTCCGCAGGAAAGCAGAGAGGGCCAAATTGTCTGTGGCATTTGAAGAGGTTCCAGGAGGCAGTGAGAACCAGCATTACTTTTCCCCGCTGGCACCTTTGCTGTGGCAGCAAAAGCTGGACGTTTGTCTTTTTTGCTCCGGAGGCTGCCGAAAGCGAAAACAGGTGCTTTTGAGGATGGAGTCCGCAGGAAAGCAGAGAGGGCCAAATTGTCTGGGGCATTTGAAAGGGTTCCAGGAGGCAGTGAGAACCAGCATTACTTTTCCCCGCTGGCACCTTTGCTGTGGCAGCAAAAGCTGGACGTTTGTCTTTTTTGCTCCGGAGGCTGCCGAAAGCGAAAACAGGTGCTTTTGAGGATGGAGTCCGCAGGAAAGCAGAGAGGGCCAAATTGTCTGGGGCATTTGAAAGGGTTCCAGGAGGCAGTGAGAACCAGCATTACTTTTCCCCGCTGGCACCTTTGCTGTGGCAGCAAAAGCTGGACGTTTGTCTTTTTTGCTCCGGAGGTTGCCAAAAGCGAAAACAGGTGCTTTTGAGGATGGAGTCCGCAGGAAAGCAGAGAGGGCCAAATTGTCTGGGGCATTTGAACAGGTTCCAGGAGGCAGTGAGAACCAGCATTACTTTTCCCCGCTGGCACCTTTGCTGTGGCAGCAAAACCTGGACGTTTGTCTTTTTTGCTCCGGAGGCTGCCGAAAGCGAAAACAGGTGCTTTTGAGGATGGAGTCCGCAGGAAAGCAGAGAGGGCCAAATTGTCTGTGGCATTTGAAAGGGTTCCAGGAGGCAGTGAGAACCAGCATTACTTTTCCCCGCTGGCACCTTTGCTGTGGCAGCAAAAGCTGGACGTTTGTCTTTTTTGCTCCGGAGGTTGCCAAAAGCGAAAACAGGTGCTTTTGAGGATGGAGTCCGCAGGAAAGCAGAGAGGGCCAAATTGTCTGGGGCATTTGAAGAGGTTCCAGGAGGCAGTGAGAACCAGCATTACTTTTCCCCGCTGGCACCTTTGCTGTGGCAGCAAAAGCTGGACGTTTGTCTTTTTTGCTCCGGAGGCTGCCGAAAGCGAAAACAGGTGCTTTTGAGGATGGAGTCCGCAGGAAAGCAGAGAGGGCCAAATTGTCTGGGGCATTTGAAAGGGTTCCAGGAGGCAGTGAGAACCAGCATTACTTTTCCCCGCTGGCACCTTTGTTGTGGCAGCAAAAGCTGGACGTTTGTCTTTTTTGCTCCGGAGGCTGCCGAAAGCGAAAACAGGTGCTTTTGAGGATGGAGTCCGCAGGAAAGCAGAGAGGGCCAAATTGTCTGGGGCATTTGAAAGGGTTCCAGGAGGCAGTGAGAACCAGCATTACTTTTCCCCGCTGGCACCTTTGCTGTGGCAGCAAAAGCTGGACGTTTGTCTTTTTTGCTCCGGAGGTTGCCAAAAGCGAAAACAGGTGCTTTTGAGGATGGAGTCCGCAGGAAAGCAGAGAGGGCCAAATTGTCTGTGGCATTTGAAAGGGTTCCAGGAGGCAGTGAGAACGAGCATTACTTTTCCCCGCTGGCACCTTTGCTGTGGCAGCAAAAGCTGGACGTTTGTCTTTTTTGCTCCGGAGGCTGCCGAAAGCGAAAACAGGTGCTTTTGAGGATGGAGTCCGCAGGAAAGCAGAGAGGGCCAAATTGTCTGGGGCATTTGAAAGGGTTCCAGGAGGCAGTGAGAACCAGCATTACTTTTCCCCGCTGGCACCTTTGCTGTGGCAGCAAAAGCTGGACGTTTGTCTTTTTTGCTCCGGAGGTTGCCAAAAGCGAAAACAGGTGCTTTTGAGGATGGAGTCCGCAGGAAAGCAGAGAGGGCCAAATTGTCTGGGGCATTTGAAGAGGTTCCAGGAGGCAGTGAGAACCAGCATTACTTTTCCCCGCTGGCACCTTTGCTGTGGCAGCAAAAGCTGGACGTTTGTCTTTTTTTGCTCTGGAGGCTGCCGAAAGCGAAAATAGGTTCTTTTGAGGATGGAGTCCGCAGGAAAGCAGAGAGGGCCAAATTGTCTGTGGCATTTGAAAGGGTTCCAGGAGGCAGTGAGAACCAGCATTACTTTTCCCCGCTGGCACCTTTGCTGTGGCAGCAAAAGCTGGACGTTTGTCTTTTTTGCTCCGGAGGCTGCCGAAAGCGAAAACAGGTGCTTTTGAGGATGGAGTCCGCAGGAAAGCAGAGAGGGCCAAATTGTCTGTGGCATTTGAAAGGGTTCCAGGAGGCAGTGAGAACCAGCATTACTTTTCCCCGCTGGCACCTTTGCTGTGGCAGCAAAAGCTGGACGTTTGTCTTTTTTGCTCCGGAGGCTGCCGAAAGCGAAAACAGGTGCTTTTGAGGATGGAGTCCGCAGGAAAGCAGAGAGGGCCAAATTGTCTGTGGCATTTGAAAGGGTTCCAGGAGGCAGTGAGAACCAGCATTACTTTTCCCCGCTGGCACCTTTGCTGTGGCAGCAAAAGCTGGACGTTTGTCTTTTTTGCTCCGGAGGCTGCCGAAAGCGAAAACAGGTGCTTTTGAGGATGGAGTCCGCAGGAAAGCAGAGAGGGCCAAATTGTCTGTGGCATTTGAAAGGGTTCCAGGAGGCAGTGAGAACCAGCATTACTTTTCCCCGCTGGCACCTTTGCTGTGGCAGCAAAAGCTGGACGTTTGTCTTTTTTGCTCCGGAGGCTGCCGAAAGCGAAAACAGGTGCTTTTGAGGATGGAGTCCGCAGGAAAGCAGAGAGGGCCAAATTGTCTGTGGCATTTGAAAGGGTTCCAGGAGGCAGTGAGAACCAGCATTACTTTTCCCCGCTGGCACCTTTGCTGTGGCAGCAAAAGCTGGACGTTTGTCTTTTTTGCTCTGGAGGTTGCCGAAAGCGAAAACAGGTGCTTTTGAGGATGGAGTCCGCAGGAAAGCAGAGAGGGCCAAAATGTCTGTGGCATTTGAAGAGGTTCCAGGAGGCAGTGAGAACCAGCATTACTTTTCCCCGCTGGCACCTTTGCTGTGGCAGCAAAAGCTGGACGTTTGTCTTTTTTGCTCCGGAGGCTGCCGAAAGCGAAAACAGGTGCTTTTGAGGATGGAGTCCGCAGGAAAGCAGAGAGAGCCAAATTGTCTGGGGCATTTGAAAGAGTTCCAGGAGGCAGTGAGAACCAGCATCACTTTTCCCCGCTGGCACCTTTGCTGTGGCAGCAAAAGCTGGACGTTTGTCTTTTTACCACCGGAGGGCGCCGAAAGTGAAAAAAGGCGCTTTTGAGGATAGAGTCCGCAGGAAAGCAGAGAGGGCTTAATTGTCTGGGGCATTTGAAAGGGTTCCAGGAGGCAGTGAGAACCAGCATTACTTTTCCCCGCTGGCACCTTTGCTGTGGCAGCAAAAGCTGGACGTTTGTCTTTTTTGCTCCGGAGGCTGCCGAAAGCGAAAACAGGTGCTTTTGAGGATGGAGTCCGCAGGAAAGCAGAGAGGGCCAAATTGTCTGTGGCATTTGAAGAGGTTCCAGGAGGCAGTGAGAACCAGCATTACTTTTCCCCGCTGGAACCTTTGCTGTGGCAGCAAAAGCTGGACGTTTGTCTTTTTTGCTCCGGACGCTGCCGAAAGCGAAAACAGGTGCTTTTGAGGATGGAGTCCGCAGGAAAGCAGAGAGGGCCAAATTGTCTGTGGCATTTGAAAGGGTTCCAGGAGGCAGTGAGAACCAGCATTACTTTTCCCCGCTGGCACCTTTGCTGTGGCAGCAAAAGCTGGACGTTTGTCTTTTTTGCTCCGGACGCTGCCGAAAGCGAAAACAGGTGCTTTTGAGGATGGAGTCCGCAGGAAAGCAGAGAGGGCCAAATTGTCTGTGGCATTTGAAAGGGTTCCAGGAGGCAGTGAGAACCAGCATTACTTTTCCCCGCTGGCACCTTTGCTGTGGCAGCAAAAGCTGGACGTTTGTCTTTTTTGCTCCGGAGGCTGCCGAAAGCGAAAACAGGTGCTTTTGAGGATGGAGTCCGCAGGAAAGCAGAGAGGGCCAAATTGTCTGTGGCATTTGAAAGGGTTCCAGGAGGCAGTGAGAACCAGCATTACTTTTCCCCGCTGGCACCTTTGCTGTGGCAGCAAAAGCTGGACGTTTTTCTTTTTTGCTCCGGAGGCTGCCGAAAGCGAAAACAGGTGCTTTTGAGGATGGAGTCCGCAGGAAAGCAGAGAGGGCCAAATTGTCTGTGGCATTTGAAAGGGTTCCAGGAGGCAGTGAGAACCAGCATTACTTTTCCCCGCTGGCACCTTTGCTGTGGCAGCAAAAGCTGGACGTTTGTCTTTTTTGCTCCGGACGCTGCCGAAAGCGAAAACAGGTGCTTTTGAGGATGGAGTCCGCAGGAAAGCAGAGAGGGCCAAATTGTCTGTGGCATTTGAAGAGGTTCCAGGAGGCAGTGAGAACCAGCATTACTTTTCCCCGCTGGCACCTTTGCTGTGGCAGCAAAAGCTGGACGTTTGTCTTTTTTGCTCCGGAGGCTGCCGAAAGCGAAAACAGGTGCTTTTGAGGATGGAGTCCGCAGGAAAGCAGAGAGGGCCAAATTGTCTGGGGCATTTGAAAGGGTTCCAGGAGGCAGTGAGAACCAGCATTACTTTTCCCCGCTGGCACCTTTGCTGTGGCAGCAAAAGCTGGACGTTTGTCTTTTTTGCTCCGGAGGCTGCCGAAAGCGAAAACAGGTGCTTTTGAGGATGGAGTCCGCAGGAAAGCAGAGAGGGCCAAATTGTCTGGGGCATTTGAAAGGGTTCCAGGAGGCAGTGAGAACCAGCATTACTTTTCCCCGCTGGCACCTTTGCTGTGGCAGCAAAAGCTGGACGTTTGTCTTTTTTGCTCCGGAGGTTGCCAAAAGCGAAAACAGGTGCTTTTGAGCATGGAGTCCGCAGGAAAGCAGAGAGGGCCAAATTGTCTGGGGCATTTGAACAGGTTCCAGGAGGCAGTGAGAACGAGCATTACTTTTCCCCGCTGGCACCTTTGCTGTGGCAGCAAAAGCTGGACGTTTGTCTTTTTTGCTCCGGAGGCTGCCGAAAGCGAAAACAGGTGCTTTTGAGGATGGAGTCCGCAGGAAAGCAGAGAGGGCCAAATTGTCTGGGGCATTTGAAAGGGTTCCAGGAGGCAGTGAGAACCAGCATTACTTTTCCCCGCTGGCACCTTTGCTGTGGCAGCAAAAGCTGGACGTTTGTCTTTTTTGCTCCGGAGGTTGCCAAAAGCGAAAACAGGTGCTTTTGAGGATGGAGTCCGCAGGAAAGCAGAGAGGGCCAAATTGTCTGGGGCATTTGAAGAGGTTCCAGGAGGCAGTGAGAACCAGCATTACTTTTCCCCGCTGGCACCTTTGCTGTGGCAGCAAAAGCTGGACGTTTGTCTTTTTTGCTCCGGAGGCTGCCGAAAGCGAAAACAGGTGCTTTTGAGGATGGAGTCCGCAGGAAAGCAGAGAGGGCCAAATTGTCTGTGGCATTTGAAGAGGTTCCAGGAGGCAGTGAGAACCAGCATTACTTTTCCCCGCTGGCACCTTTGCTGTGGCAGCAAAAGCTGGACGTTTGTCTTTTTTGCTCCGGAGGCTGCCGAAAGCGAAAACAGGTGCTTTTGAGGATGGAGTCCGCAGGAAAGCAGAGAGGGCCAAATTGTCTGTGGCATTTGAAAGGGTTCCAGGAGGCAGTGAGAACCAGCATTACTTTTCCCCGCTGGCACCTTTGCTGTGGCAGCAAAAGCTGGACGTTTGTCTTTTTTGCTCCGGAGGCTGCCGAAAGCGAAAACAGGTGCTTTTGAGGATGGAGTCCGCAGGAAAGCAGAGAGGGCCAAATTGTCTGTGGCATTTGAAAGGGTTCCAGGAGGCAGTGAGAACCAGCATTACTTTTCCCCGCTGGCACCTTTGCTGTGGCAGCAAAAGCTGGACGTTTGTCTTTTTTGCTCTGGAGGTTGCCGAAAGCGAAAACAGGTGCTTTTGAGGATGGAGTCCGCAGGAAAGCAGAGAGGGCCAAAATGTCTGTGGCATTTGAAGAGGTTCCAGGAGGCAGTGAGAACCAGCATTACTTTTCCCCGCTGGCACCTTTGCTGTGGCAGCAAAAGCTGGACGTTTGTCTTTTTTGCTCCGGAGGCTGCCGAAAGCGAAAACAGGTGCTTTTGAGGATGGAGTCCGCAGGAAAGCAGAGAGAGCCAAATTGTCTGGGGCATTTGAAAGAGTTCCAGGAGGCAGTGAGAACCAGCATCACTTTTCCCCGCTGGCACCTTTGCTGTGGCAGCAAAAGCTGGACGTTTGTCTTTTTACCACCGGAGGGCGCCGAAAGTGAAAAAAGTCGCTTTTGAGGATAGAGTCCGCAGGAAAGCAGAGAGGGCTTAATTGTCTGGGGCATTTGAAAGGGTTCCAGGAGGCAGTGAGAACCAGCATTACTTTTCCCCGCTGGCACCTTTGCTGTGGCAGCAAAAGCTGGACGTTTGTCTTTTTTGCTCCGGAGGCTGCCGAAAGCGAAAACAGGTGCTTTTGAGGATGGAGTCCGCAGGAAAGCAGAGAGGGCCAAATTGTCTGGGGCATTTGAAAGGGTTCCAGGAGGCAGTGAGAACCAGCATTACTTTTCCCCGCTGGCACCTTTGCTGTGGCAGCAAAAGCTGGACGTTTGTCTTTTTTGCTCCGGAGGTTGCCAAAAGCGAAAACAGGTGCTTTTGAGGATGGAGTCCGCAGGAAAGCAGAGAGGGCCAAATTGTCTGGGGCATTTGAAGAGGTTCCAGGAGGCAGTGAGAACCAGCATTACTTTTCCCCGCTGGCACCTTTGCTGTGGCAGCAAAAGCTGGACGTTTGTCTTTTTTTGCTCTGGAGGCTGCCGAAAGCGAAAATAGGTTCTTTTGAGGATGGAGTCCGCAGGAAAGCAGAGAGGGCCAAATTGTCTGTGGCATTTGAAAGGGTTCCAGGAGGCAGTGAGAACCAGCATTACTTTTCCCCGCTGGCACCTTTGCTGTGGCAGCAAAAGCTGGACGTTTGTCTTTTTTGCTCCGGAGGCTGCCGAAAGCGAAAACAGGTGCTTTTGAGGATGGAGTCCGCAGGAAAGCAGAGAGGGCCAAATTGTCTGTGGCATTTGAAAGGGTTCCAGGAGGCAGTGAGAACCAGCATTACTTTTCCCCGCTGGCACCTTTGCTGTGGCAGCAAAAGCTGGACGTTTGTCTTTTTTGCTCCGGAGGCTGCCGAAAGCGAAAACAGGTGCTTTTGAGGATGGAGTCCGCAGGAAAGCAGAGAGGGCCAAATTGTCTGTGGCATTTGAAAGGGTTCCAGGAGGCAGTGAGAACCAGCATTACTTTTCCCCGCTGGCACCTTTGCTGTGGCAGCAAAAGCTGGACGTTTGTCTTTTTTGCTCCGGAGGCTGCCGAAAGCGAAAACAGGTGCTTTTGAGGATGGAGTCCGCAGGAAAGCAGAGAGGGCCAAATTGTCTGTGGCATTTGAAAGGGTTCCAGGAGGCAGTGAGAACCAGCATTACTTTTCCCCGCTGGCACCTTTGCTGTGGCAGCAAAAGCTGGACGTTTGTCTTTTTTGCTCCGGAGGCTGCCGAAAGCGAAAACAGGTGCTTTTGAGGATGGAGTCCGCAGGAAAGCAGAGAGGGCCAAATTGTCTGTGGCATTTGAAAGGGTTCCAGGAGGCAGTGAGAACCAGCATTACTTTTCCCCGCTGGCACCTTTGCTGTGGCAGCAAAAGCTGGACGTTTGTCTTTTTTGCTCTGGAGGTTGCCGAAAGCGAAAACAGGTGCTTTTGAGGATGGAGTCCGCAGGAAAGCAGAGAGGGCCAAAATGTCTGTGGCATTTGAAGAGGTTCCAGGAGGCAGTGAGAACCAGCATTACTTTTCCCCGCTGGCACCTTTGCTGTGGCAGCAAAAGCTGGACGTTTGTCTTTTTTGCTCCGGAGGCTGCCGAAAGCGAAAACAGGTGCTTTTGAGGATGGAGTCCGCAGGAAAGCAGAGAGAGCCAAATTGTCTGGGGCATTTGAAAGAGTTCCAGGAGGCAGTGAGAACCAGCATCACTTTTCCCCGCTGGCACCTTTGCTGTGGCAGCAAAAGCTGGACGTTTGTCTTTTTACCACCGGAGGGCGCCGAAAGTGAAAAAAGGCGCTTTTGAGGATAGAGTCCGCAGGAAAGCAGAGAGGGCTTAATTGTCTGGGGCATTTGAAAGGGTTCCAGGAGGCAGTGAGAACCAGCATTACTTTTCCCCGCTGGCACCTTTGCTGTGGCAGCAAAAGCTGGACGTTTGTCTTTTTTGCTCCGGAGGCTGCCGAAAGCGAAAACAGGTGCTTTTGAGGATGGAGTCCGCAGGAAAGCAGAGAGGGCCAAATTGTCTGTGGCATTTGAAGAGGTTCCAGGAGGCAGTGAGAACCAGCATTACTTTTCCCCGCTGGAACCTTTGCTGTGGCAGCAAAAGCTGGACGTTTGTCTTTTTTGCTCCGGACGCTGCCGAAAGCGAAAACAGGTGCTTTTGAGGATGGAGTCCGCAGGAAAGCAGAGAGGGCCAAATTGTCTGTGGCATTTGAAAGGGTTCCAGGAGGCAGTGAGAACCAGCATTACTTTTCCCCGCTGGCACCTTTGCTGTGGCAGCAAAAGCTGGACGTTTGTCTTTTTTGCTCCGGACGCTGCCGAAAGCGAAAACAGGTGCTTTTGAGGATGGAGTCCGCAGGAAAGCAGAGAGGGCCAAATTGTCTGTGGCATTTGAAAGGGTTCCAGGAGGCAGTGAGAACCAGCATTACTTTTCCCCGCTGGCACCTTTGCTGTGGCAGCAAAAGCTGGACGTTTGTCTTTTTTGCTCCGGAGGCTGCCGAAAGCGAAAACAGGTGCTTTTGAGGATGGAGTCCGCAGGAAAGCAGAGAGGGCCAAATTGTCTGTGGCATTTGAAAGGGTTCCAGGAGGCAGTGAGAACCAGCATTACTTTTCCCCGCTGGCACCTTTGCTGTGGCAGCAAAAGCTGGACGTTTGTCTTTTTTGCTCCGGAGGCTGCCGAAAGCGAAAACAGGTGCTTTTGAGGATGGAGTCCGCAGGAAAGCAGAGAGGGCCAAATTGTCTGTGGCATTTGAAAGGGTTCCAGGAGGCAGTGAGAACCAGCATTACTTTTCCCCGCTGGCACCTTTGCTGTGGCAGCAAAAGCTGGACGTTTGTCTTTTTTGCTCCGGACGCTGCCGAAAGCGAAAACAGGTGCTTTTGAGGATGGAGTCCGCAGGAAAGCAGAGAGGGCCAAATTGTCTGTGGCATTTGAAGAGGTTCCAGGAGGCAGTGAGAACCAGCATTACTTTTCCCCGCTGGCACCTTTGCTGTGGCAGCAAAAGCTGGACGTTTGTCTTTTTTGCTCCGGAGGCTGCCGAAAGCGAAAACAGGTGCTTTTGAGGATGGAGTCCGCAGGAAAGCAGAGAGGGCCAAATTGTCTGGGGCATTTGAAAGGGTTCCAGGAGGCAGTGAGAACCAGCATTACTTTTCCCCGCTGGCACCTTTGCTGTGGCAGCAAAAGCTGGACGTTTGTCTTTTTTGCTCCGGAGGCTGCCGAAAGCGAAAACAGGTGCTTTTGAGGATGGAGTCCGCAGGAAAGCAGAGAGGGCCAAATTGTCTGGGGCATTTGAAAGGGTTCCAGGAGGCAGTGAGAACCAGCATTACTTTTCCCCGCTGGCACCTTTGCTGTGGCAGCAAAAGCTGGACGTTTGTCTTTTTTGCTCCGGAGGTTGCCAAAAGCGAAAACAGGTGCTTTTGAGGATGGAGTCCGCAGGAAAGCAGAGAGGGCCAAATTGTCTGGGGCATTTGAACAGGTTCCAGGAGGCAGTGAGAACGAGCATTACTTTTCCCCGCTGGCACCTTTGCTGTGGCAGCAAAAGCTGGACGTTTGTCTTTTTTGCTCCGGAGGCTGCCGAAAGCGAAAACAGGTGCTTTTGAGGATGGAGTCCGCAGGAAAGCAGAGAGGGCCAAATTGTCTGGGGCATTTGAAAGGGTTCCAGGAGGCAGTGAGAACCAGCATTACTTTTCCCCGCTGGCACCTTTGCTGTGGCAGCAAAAGCTGGACGTTTGTCTTTTTTGCTCCGGAGGTTGCCAAAAGCGAAAACAGGTGCTTTTGAGGATGGAGTCCGCAGGAAAGCAGAGAGGGCCAAATTGTCTGGGGCATTTGAAGAGGTTCCAGGAGGCAGTGAGAACCAGCATTACTTTTCCCCGCTGGCACCTTTGCTGTGGCAGCAAAAGCTGGACGTTTGTCTTTTTTGCTCCGGAGGCTGCCGAAAGCGAAAACAGGTGCTTTTGAGGATGGAGTCCGCAGGAAAGCAGAGAGGGCCAAATTGTCTGGGGCATTTGAACAGGTTCCAGGAGGCAGTGAGAACCAGCATTACTTTTCCCCGCTGGCACCTTTGCTGTGGCAGCAAAAGCTGGACGTTTGTCTTTTTTGCTCCGGAGGCTGCCGAAAGCGAAAACAGGTGCTTTTGAGGATGGAGTCCGCAGGAAAGCAGAGAGGGCCAAATTGTCTGTGGCATTTGAAAGGGTTCCAGGAGGCAGTGAGAACCAGCATTACTTTTCCCCGCTGGCACCTTTGCTGTGGCAGCAAAAGCTGGACGTTTGTCTTTTTTGCTCCGGAGGCTGCCGAAAGCGAAAACAGGTGCTTTTGAGGATGGAGTCCGCAGGAAAGCAGAGAGGGCCAAATTGTCTGTGGCATTTGAAAGGGTTCCAGGAGGCAGTGAGAACCAGCATTACTTTTCCCCGCTGGCACCTTTGCTGTGGCAGCAAAAGCTGGACGTTTGTCTTTTTTGCTCTGGAGGTTGCCGAAAGCGAAAACAGGTGCTTTTGAGGATGGAGTCCGCAGGAAAGCAGAGAGGGCCAAAATGTCTGTGGCATTTGAAGAGGTTCCAGGAGGCAGTGAGAACCAGCATTACTTTTCCCCGCTGGCACCTTTGCTGTGGCAGCAAAAGCTGGACGTTTGTCTTTTTTGCTCCGGAGGCTGCCGAAAGCGAAAACAGGTGCTTTTGAGGATGGAGTCCGCAGGAAAGCAGAGAGAGCCAAATTGTCTGGGGCATTTGAAAGAGTTCCAGGAGGCAGTGAGAACCAGCATCACTTTTCCCCGCTGGCACCTTTGCTGTGGCAGCAAAAGCTGGACGTTTGTCTTTTTACCACCGGAGGGCGCCGAAAGTGAAAAAAGTCGCTTTTGAGGATAGAGTCCGCAGGAAAGCAGAGAGGGCTTAATTGTCTGGGGCATTTGAAAGGGTTCCAGGAGGCAGTGAGAACCAGCATTACTTTTCCCCGCTGGCACCTTTGCTGTGGCAGCAAAAGCTGGACGTTTGTCTTTTTTGCTCCGGAGGTTGCCGAAAGCGAAAACAGGTGCTTTTGAGGATGGAGTCCGCAGGAAAGCAGAGAGGGCCAAATTGTCTGTGGCATTTGAAGAGGTTCCAGGAGGCAGTGAGAACCAGCATTACTTTTCCCCGCTGGAACCTTTGCTGTGGCAGCAAAAGCTGGACGTTTGTCTTTTTTGCTCCGGACGCTGCCGAAAGCGAAAACAGGTGCTTTTGAGGATGGAGTCCGCAGGAAAGCAGAGAGGGCCAAATTGTCTGTGGCATTTGAAAGGGTTCCAGGAGGCAGTGAGAACCAGCATTACTTTTCCCCGCTGGCACCTTTGCTGTGGCAGCAAAAGCTGGACGTTTGTCTTTTTTGCTCCGGACGCTGCCGAAAGCGAAAACAGGTGCTTTTGAGGATGGAGTCCGCAGGAAAGCAGAGAGGGCCAAATTGTCTGTGGCATTTGAAAGGGTTCCAGGAGGCAGTGAGAACCAGCATTACTTTTCCCCGCTGGCACCTTTGCTGTGGCAGCAAAAGCTGGACGTTTGTCTTTTTTGCTCCGGAGGCTGCCGAAAGCGAAAACAGGTGCTTTTGAGGATGGAGTCCGCAGGAAAGCAGAGAGGGCCAAATTGTCTGTGGCATTTGAAAGGGTTCCAGGAGGCAGTGAGAACCAGCATTACTTTTCCCCGCTGGCACCTTTGCTGTGGCAGCAAAAGCTGGACGTTTTTCTTTTTTGCTCCGGAGGCTGCCGAAAGCGAAAACAGGTGCTTTTGAGGATGGAGTCCGCAGGAAAGCAGAGAGGGCCAAATTGTCTGTGGCATTTGAAAGGGTTCCAGGAGGCAGTGAGAACCAGCATTACTTTTCCCCGCTGGCACCTTTGCTGTGGCAGCAAAAGCTGGACGTTTGTCTTTTTTGCTCCGGACGCTGCCGAAAGCGAAAACAGGTGCTTTTGAGGATGGAGTCCGCAGGAAAGCAGAGAGGGCCAAATTGTCTGTGGCATTTGAAGAGGTTCCAGGAGGCAGTGAGAACCAGCATTACTTTTCCCCGCTGGCACCTTTGCTGTGGCAGCAAAAGCTGGACGTTTGTCTTTTTTGCTCCGGAGGCTGCCGAAAGCGAAAACAGGTGCTTTTGAGGATGGAGTCCGCAGGAAAGCAGAGAGGGCCAAATTGTCTGGGGCATTTGAAAGGGTTCCAGGAGGCAGTGAGAACCAGCATTACTTTTCCCCGCTGGCACCTTTGCTGTGGCAGCAAAAGCTGGACGTTTGTCTTTTTTGCTCCGGAGGCTGCCGAAAGCGAAAACAGGTGCTTTTGAGGATGGAGTCCGCAGGAAAGCAGAGAGGGCCAAATTGTCTGGGGCATTTGAAAGGGTTCCAGGAGGCAGTGAGAACCAGCATTACTTTTCCCCGCTGGCACCTTTGCTGTGGCAGCAAAAGCTGGACGTTTGTCTTTTTTGCTCCGGAGGCTGCCGAAAGCGAAAACAGGTGCTTTTGAGGATGGAGTCCGCAGGAAAGCAGAGAGGGCCAAATTGTCTGTGGCATTTGAAAGGGTTCCAGGAGGCAGTGAGAACCAGCATTACTTTTCCCCGCTGGCACCTTTGCTGTGGCAGCAAAAGCTGGACGTTTGTCTTTTTTGCTCCGGAGGTTGCCAAAAGCGAAAACAGGTGCTTTTGAGGATGGAGTCCGCAGGAAAGCAGAGAGGGCCAAATTGTCTGGGGCATTTGAAGAGGTTCCAGGAGGCAGTGAGAACCAGCATTACTTTTCCCCGCTGGCACCTTTGCTGTGGCAGCAAAACCTGGACGTTTGTCTTTTTACCACCGGAGGGCGCCGAAAGTGAAAAAAGGCGCTTTTGAGGATAGAGTCCGCAGGAAAGCAGAGAGGGCTTAATTGTCTGGGGCATTTGAAAGGGTTCCAGGAGGCAGTGAGAACCAGCATTACTTTTCCCCGCTGGCACCTTTGCTGTGGCAGCAAAAGCTGGACGTTTGTCTTTTTTGCTCCGGAGGCTGCCGAAAGCGAAAACAGGTGCTTTTGAGGATGCAGTCCGCAGGAAAGCAGAGAGGGCCAAATTGTCTGTGGCATTTGAAAGGGTTCCAGGAGGCAGTGAGAACCAGCATTACTTTTCCCCGCTGGCACCTTTGCTGTGGCAGCAAAAGCTGGACGTTTGTCTTTTTTGCTCCGGAGGCTGCCGAAAGCGAAAACAGGTGCTTTTGAGGATGGAGTCCGCAGGAAAGCAGAGAGGGCCAAATTGTCTGGGGCATTTGAAAGGGTTCCAGGAGGCAGTGAGAACCAGCATTACTTTTCCCCGCTGGCACCTTTGCTGTGGCAGCAAAAGCTGGACGTTTGTCTTTTTTGCTCCGGAGGTTGCCAAAAGCGAAAACAGGTGCTTTTGAGGATGGAGTCCGCAGGAAAGCAGAGAGGGCCAAATTGTCTGGGGCATTTGAAGAGGTTCCAGGAGGCAGTGAGAACCAGCATTACTTTTCCCCGCTGGCACCTTTGCTGTGGCAGCAAAAGCTGGACGTTTGTCTTTTTTTGCTCCGGAGGCTGCCGAAAGGAAAATAGGTTCTTTTGAGGATGGAGTCCGCAGGAAAGCAGAGAGGGCCAAATTGTCTGTGGCATTTGAAAGGGTTCCAGGAGGCAGTGAGAACCAGCATTACTTTTCCCCGCTGGCACCTTTGCTGTGGCAGCAAAAGCTGGACGTTTGTCTTTTTTGCTCCGGAGGCTGCCGAAAGCGAAAACAGGTGCTTTTGAGGATGGAGTCCGCAGGAAAGCAGAGAGGGCCAAATTGTCTGTGGCATTTGAAAGGGTTCCAGGAGGCAGTGAGAACCAGCATTACTTTTCCCCGCTGGCACCTTTGCTGTGGCAGCAAAAGCTGGACGTTTGTCTTTTTTGCTCCGGAGGCTGCCGAAAGCGAAAACAGGTGCTTTTGAGGATGGAGTCCGCAGGAAAGCAGAGAGGGCCAAATTGTCTGGGGCATTTGAACAGGTTCCAGGAGGCAGTGAGAACCAGCATTACTTTTCCCCGCTGGCACCTTTGCTGTGGCAGCAAAAGCTGGACGTTTGTCTTTTTTGCTCCGGAGGCTGCCGAAAGCGAAAACAGGTGCTTTTGAGGATGGAGTCCGCAGGAAAGCAGAGAGGGCCAAATTGTCTGTGGCATTTGAAAGAGTTCCAGGAGGCAGTGAGAACCAGCATTACTTTTCCCCGCTGGCACCTTTGCTGTGGCAGCAAAAGCTGGACGTTTGTCTTTTTTGCTCCGGACGCTGCCGAAAGCGAAAACAGGTGCTTTTGAGGATGGAGTCCGCAGGAAAGCAGAGAGGGCCAAATTGTCTGTGGCATTTGAAGAGGTTCCAGGAGGCAGTGAGAACCAGCATTACTTTTCCCCGCTGGCACCTTTGCTGTGGCAGCAAAAGCTGGACGTTTGTCTTTTTTGCTCCGGAGGCTGCCGAAAGCGAAAACAGGTGCTTTTGAGGATGGAGTCCGCAGGAAAGCAGAGAGGGCCAAATTGTCTGGGGCATTTGAAAGGGTTCCAGGAGGCAGTGAGAACCAGCATTACTTTTCCCCGCTGGCACCTTTGCTGTGGCAGCAAAAGCTGGACGTTTGTCTTTTTTGCTCCGGAGGCTGCCGAAAGCGAAAACAGGTGCTTTTGAGGATGGAGTCCGCAGGAAAGCAGAGAGGGCCAAATTGTCTGGGGCATTTGAAAGGGTTCCAGGAGGCAGTGAGAACCAGCATTACTTTTCCCCGCTGGCACCTTTGCTGTGGCAGCAAAAGCTGGACGTTTGTCTTTTTTGCTCCGGAGGTTGCCAAAAGCGAAAACAGGTGCTTTTGAGGATGGAGTCCGCAGGAAAGCAGAGAGGGCCAAATTGTCTGGGGCATTTGAACAGGTTCCAGGAGGCAGTGAGAACGAGCATTACTTTTCCCCGCTGGCACCTTTGCTGTGGCAGCAAAAGCTGGACGTTTGTCTTTTTTGCTCCGGAGGCTGCCGAAAGCGAAAACAGGTGCTTTTGAGGATGGAGTCCGCAGGAAAGCAGAGAGGGCCAAATTGTCTGTGGCATTTGAAAGGGTTCCAGGAGGCAGTGAGAACCAGCATTACTTTTCCCCGCTGGCACCTTTGCTGTGGCAGCAAAAGCTGGACGTTTGTCTTTTTTGCTCCGGAGGTTGCCAAAAGCGAAAACAGGTGCTTTTGAGGATGGAGTCCGCAGGAAAGCAGAGAGGGCCAAATTGTCTGGGGCATTTGAAGAGGTTCCAGGAGGCAGTGAGAACCAGCATTACTTTTCCCCGCTGGCACCTTTGCTGTGGCAGCAAAACCTGGACGTTTGTCTTTTTACCACCGGAGGGCGCCGAAAGTGAAAAAAGTCGCTTTTGAGGATAGAGTCCGCAGGAAAGCAGAGAGGGCTTAATTGTCTGTGGCATTTGAAAGGGTTCCAGGAGGCAGTGAGAACCAGCATTACTTTTCCCCGCTGGCACCTTTGCTGTGGCAGCAAAAGCTGGACGTTTGTCTTTTTTGCTCCGGAGGCTGCCGAAAGCGAAAACAGGTGCTTTTGAGGATGCAGTCCGCAGGAAAGCAGAGAGGGCCAAATTGTCTGTGGCATTTGAAAGGGTTCCAGGAGGCAGTGAGAACCAGCATTACTTTTCCCCGCTGGCACCTTTGCTGTGGCAGCAAAAGCTGGACGTTTGTCTTTTTTGCTCCGGAGGCTGCCGAAAGCGAAAACAGGTGCTTTTGAGGATGGAGTCCGCAGGAAAGCAGAGAGGGCCAAATTGTCTGTGGCATTTGAAAGGGTTCCAGGAGGCAGTGAGAACCAGCATTACTTTTCCCCGCTGGCACCTTTGCTGTGGCAGCAAAAGCTGGACGTTTGTCTTTTTGCTCCGGAGGCTGCCGAAAGCGAAAACAGGTGCTTTTGAGGATGGAGTCCGCAGGAAAGCAGAGAGGGCCAAATTGTCTGTGGCATTTGAAAGGGTTCCAGGAGGCAGTGAGAACCAGCATTACTTTTCCCCGCTGGCACCTTTGCTGTGGCAGCAAAAGCTGGACGTTTGTCTTTTTTGCTCCGGAGGTTGCCAAAAGCGAAAACAGGTGCTTTTGAGGATGGAGTCCGCAGGAAAGCAGAGAGGGCCAAATTGTCTGGGGCATTTGAAGAGGTTCCAGGAGGCAGTGAGAACCAGCATTACTTTTCCCCGCTGGCACCTTTGCTGTGGCAGCAAAAGCTGGACGTTTGTCTTTTTTTGCTCCGGAGGCTGCCGAAAGGAAAATAGGTTCTTTTGAGGATGGAGTCCGCAGGAAAGCAGAGAGGGCCAAATTGTCTGTGGCATTTGAAAGGGTTCCAGGAGGCAGTGAGAACCAGCATTACTTTTCCCCGCTGGCACCTTTGCTGTGGCAGCAAAAGCTGGACGTTTGTCTTTTTTGCTCCGGAGGCTGCCGAAAGCGAAAACAGGTGCTTTTGAGGATGGAGTCCGCAGGAAAGCAGAGAGGGCCAAATTGTCTGTGGCATTTGAAAGGGTTCCAGGAGGCAGTGAGAACCAGCATTACTTTTCCCCGCTGGCACCTTTGCTGTGGCAGCAAAAGCTGGACGTTTGTCTTTTTTGCTCCGGAGGCTGCCGAAAGCGAAAACAGGTGCTTTTGAGGATGGAGTCCGCAGGAAAGCAGAGAGGGCCAAATTGTCTGGGGCATTTGAACAGGTTCCAGGAGGCAGTGAGAACCAGCATTACTTTTCCCCGCTGGCACCTTTGCTGTGGCAGCAAAAGCTGGACGTTTGTCTTTTTTGCTCCGGAGGCTGCCGAAAGCGAAAACAGGTGCTTTTGAGGATGGAGTCCGCAGGAAAGCAGAGAGGGCCAAATTGTCTGTGGCATTTGAAAGGGTTCCAGGAGGCAGTGAGAACCAGCATTACTTTTCCCCGCTGGCACCTTTGCTGTGGCAGCAAAAGCTGGACGTTTGTCTTTTTTGCTCCGGAGGCTGCCGAAAGCGAAAATAGGTGCTTTTGAGGATGGAGTCCGCAGGAAAGCAGAGAGGGCCAAATTGTCTGTGGCATTTGAAAGAGTTCCAGGAGGCAGTGAGAACCAGCATCACTTTTCCCCGCTGGCACCTTTGCTGTGGCAGCAAAAGCTGGACGTTTGTCTTTTTACCACCGGAGGGCGCCGAAAGTGAAAAAAGGCGCTTTTGAGGATAGAGTCCGCAGGAAAGCAGAGAGGGCTTAATTGTCTGGGGCATTTGAAAGGGTTCCAGGAGGCAGTGAGAACCAGCATTACTTTTCCCCGCTGGCACCTTTGCTGTGGCAGCAAAAGCTGGACGTTTGTCTTTTTTGCTCCGGAGGCTGCCGAAAGCGAAAACAGGTGCTTTTGAGGATGCAGTCCGCAGGAAAGCAGAGAGGGCCAAATTGTCTGTGGCATTTGAAAGGGTTCCAGGAGTCAGTGAGAACTAGCATTACTTTTCCCCGCTGGCACCTTTGCTGTGGCAGCAAAAGCTGGACGTTTTTCTTTTTTGCTCCGGAGGCTGCCGAAAGCGAAAACAGGTGCTTTTGAGGATGGACTCCGCAGGAAAGCAGAGAGGGCCAAATTGTCTGTGGCATTTTAAAGGGTTCCAGGAGGCAGTGAGAACCAGCATTACTTTTCCCCGCTGGCACCTTTGCTGTGGCAGCAAAAGCTGGACGTTTGTCTTTTTTGCTCCGGAGGCTGCCGAAAGCGAAAACAGGTGCTTTTGAGGATGGAGTCCGCAGGAAAGCAGAGAGGGCCAAATTGTCTGGGGCATTTGAAGAGGTTCCAGGAGGCAGTGAGAACCAGCATTACTTTTCCCCGCTGGCACCTTTGCTGTGGCAGCAAAAGCTGGACGTTTGTCTTTTTTGCTCCGGAGGCTGCCGAAAGCGAAAACAGGTGCTTTTGAGGATGGAGTCCGCAGGAAAGCAGAGAGGGCCAAATTGTCTGGGGCATTTGAAAGGGTTCCAGGAGGCAGTGAGAACCAGCATTACTTTTCCCCGCTGGCACCTTTGCTGTGGCAGCAAAAGCTGGACGTTTGTCTTTTTTGCTCTGGAGGTTGCCGAAAGCGAAAACAGGTGCTTTTGAGGATGGAGTCCGCAGGAAAGCAGAGAGGGCCAAAATGTCTGTGGCATTTGAAGAGGTTCCAGGAGGCAGTGAGAACCAGCATTACTTTTCCCCGCTGGCACCTTTGCTGTGGCAGCAAAAGCTGGACGTTTGTCTTTTTTGCTCCGGAGGCTGCCGAAAGCGAAAACAGGTGCTTTTGAGGATGGAGTCCGCAGGAAAGCAGAGAGAGCCAAATTGTCTGGGGCATTTGAAAGAGTTCCAGGAGGCAGTGAGAACCAGCATCACTTTTCCCCGCTGGCACCTTTGCTGTGGCAGCAAAAGCTGGACGTTTGTCTTTTTACCACCGGAGGGCGCCGAAAGTGAAAAAAGTCGCTTTTGAGGATAGAGTCCGCAGGAAAGCAGAGAGGGCTTAATTGTCTGGGGCATTTGAAAGGGTTCCAGGAGGCAGTGAGAACCAGCATTACTTTTCCCCGCTGGCACCTTTGCTGTGGCAGCAAAAGCTGGACGTTTGTCTTTTTTGCTCCGGAGGCTGCCGAAAGCGAAAACAGGTGCTTTTGAGGATGGAGTCCGCAGGAAAGCAGAGAGGGCCAAATTGTCTGTGGCATTTGAAGAGGTTCCAGGAGGCAGTGAGAACCAGCATTACTTTTCCCCGCTGGCACCTTTGCTGTGGCAGCAAAAGCTGGACGTTTGTCTTTTTTGCTCCGGACGCTGCCGAAAGCGAAAACAGGTGCTTTTGAGGATGGAGTCCGCAGGAAAGCAGAGAGGGCCAAATTGTCTGTGGCATTTGAAAGGGTTCCAGGAGGCAGTGAGAACCAGCATTACTTTTCCCCGCTGGCACCTTTGCTGTGGCAGCAAAAGCTGGACGTTTGTCTTTTTTGCTCCGGACGCTGCCGAAAGCGAAAACAGGTGCTTTTGAGGATGGAGTCCGCAGGAAAGCAGAGAGGGCCAAATTGTCTGTGGCATTTGAAAGGGTTCCAGGAGGCAGTGAGAACCAGCATTACTTTTCCCCGCTGGCACCTTTGCTGTGGCAGCAAAAGCTGGACGTTTGTCTTTTTTGCTCCGGAGGCTGCCGAAAGCGAAAACAGGTGCTTTTGAGGATGGAGTCCGCAGGAAAGCAGAGAGGGCCAAATTGTCTGTGGCATTTGAAAGGGTTCCAGGAGGCAGTGAGAACCAGCATTACTTTTCCCCGCTGGCACCTTTGCTGTGGCAGCAAAAGCTGGACGTTTTTCTTTTTTGCTCCGGAGGCTGCCGAAAGCGAAAACAGGTGCTTTTGAGGATGGAGTCCGCAGGAAAGCAGAGAGGGCCAAATTGTCTGTGGCATTTGAAAGGGTTCCAGGAGGCAGTGAGAACCAGCATTACTTTTCCCCGCTGGCACCTTTGCTGTGGCAGCAAAAGCTGGACGTTTGTCTTTTTTGCTCCGGACGCTGCCGAAAGCGAAAACAGGTGCTTTTGAGGATGGAGTCCGCAGGAAAGCAGAGAGGGCCAAATTGTCTGTGGCATTTGAAGAGGTTCCAGGAGGCAGTGAGAACCAGCATTACTTTTCCCCGCTGGCACCTTTGCTGTGGCAGCAAAAGCTGGACGTTTGTCTTTTTTGCTCCGGAGGCTGCCGAAAGCGAAAACAGGTGCTTTTGAGGATGGAGTCCGCAGGAAAGCAGAGAGGGCCAAATTGTCTGGGGCATTTGAAAGGGTTCCAGGAGGCAGTGAGAACCAGCATTACTTTTCCCCGCTGGCACCTTTGCTGTGGCAGCAAAAGCTGGACGTTTGTCTTTTTTGCTCCGGAGGCTGCCGAAAGCGAAAACAGGTGCTTTTGAGGATGGAGTCCGCAGGAAAGCAGAGAGGGCCAAATTGTCTGTGGCATTTGAAAGGGTTCCAGGAGGCAGTGAGAACCAGCATTACTTTTCCCCGCTGGCACCTTTGCTGTGGCAGCAAAAGCTGGACGTTTGTCTTTTTTGCTCCGGAGGTTGCCAAAAGCGAAAACAGGTGCTTTTGAGCATGGAGTCCGCAGGAAAGCAGAGAGGGCCAAATTGTCTGGGGCATTTGAACAGGTTCCAGGAGGCAGTGAGAACGAGCATTACTTTTCCCCGCTGGCACCTTTGCTGTGGCAGCAAAAGCTGGACGTTTGTCTTTTTTGCTCCGGAGGCTGCCGAAAGCGAAAACAGGTGCTTTTGAGGATGGAGTCCGCAGGAAAGCAGAGAGGGCCAAATTGTCTGGGGCATTTGAAAGGGTTCCAGGAGGCAGTGAGAACCAGCATTACTTTTCCCCGCTGGCACCTTTGCTGTGGCAGCAAAAGCTGGACGTTTGTCTTTTTTGCTCCGGAGGTTGCCAAAAGCGAAAACAGGTGCTTTTGAGGATGGAGTCCGCAGGAAAGCAGAGAGGGCCAAATTGTCTGGGGCATTTGAAGAGGTTCCAGGAGGCAGTGAGAACCAGCATTACTTTTCCCCGCTGGCACCTTTGCTGTGGCAGCAAAAGCTGGACGTTTGTCTTTTTTGCTCCGGAGGCTGCCGAAAGCGAAAACAGGTGCTTTTGAGGATGGAGTCCGCAGGAAAGCAGAGAGGGCCAAATTGTCTGTGGCATTTGAAAGGGTTCCAGGAGGCAGTGAGAACGAGCATTACTTTTCCCCGCTGGCACCTTTGCTGTGGCAGCAAAAGCTGGACGTTTGTCTTTTTTGCTCCGGAGGTTGCCAAAAGCGAAAACAGGTGCTTTTGAGGATGGAGTCCGCAGGAAAGCAGAGAGGGCCAAATTGTCTGGGGCATTTGAAGAGGTTCCAGGAGGCAGTGAGAACCAGCATTACTTTTCCCCGCTGGCACCTTTGCTGTGGCAGCAAAAGCTGGACGTTTGTCTTTTTTGCTCCGGAGGCTGCCGAAAGCGAAAACAGGTGCTTTTGAGGATGGAGTCCGCAGGAAAGCAGAGAGGGCCAAATTGTCTGGGGCATTTGAAAGGGTTCCAGGAGGCAGTGAGAACCAGCATTACTTTTCCCCGCTGGCACCTTTGTTGTGGCAGCAAAAGCTGGACGTTTGTCTTTTTTGCTCCGGAGGCTGCCGAAAGCGAAAACAGGTGCTTTTGAGGATGGAGTCCGCAGGAAAGCAGAGAGGGCCAAATTGTCTGGGGCATTTGAAAGGGTTCCAGGAGGCAGTGAGAACCAGCATTACTTTTCCCCGCTGGCACCTTTGCTGTGGCAGCAAAAGCTGGACGTTTGTCTTTTTTGCTCCGGAGGTTGCCAAAAGCGAAAACAGGTGCTTTTGAGGATGGAGTCCGCAGGAAAGCAGAGAGGGCCAAATTGTCTGTGGCATTTGAAAGGGTTCCAGGAGGCAGTGAGAACGAGCATTACTTTTCCCCGCTGGCACCTTTGCTGTGGCAGCAAAAGCTGGACGTTTGTCTTTTTTGCTCCGGAGGCTGCCGAAAGCGAAAACAGGTGCTTTTGAGGATGGAGTCCGCAGGAAAGCAGAGAGGGCCAAATTGTCTGGGGCATTTGAAAGGGTTCCAGGAGGCAGTGAGAACCAGCATTACTTTTCCCCGCTGGCACCTTTGCTGTGGCAGCAAAAGCTGGACGTTTGTCTTTTTTGCTCCGGAGGTTGCCAAAAGCGAAAACAGGTGCTTTTGAGGATGGAGTCCGCAGGAAAGCAGAGAGGGCCAAATTGTCTGGGGCATTTGAAGAGGTTCCAGGAGGCAGTGAGAACCAGCATTACTTTTCCCCGCTGGCACCTTTGCTGTGGCAGCAAAAGCTGGACGTTTGTCTTTTTTTGCTCTGGAGGCTGCCGAAAGCGAAAACAGGTGCTTTTGAGGATGGAGTCCGCAGGAAAGCAGAGAGGGCCAAATTGTCTGTGGCATTTGAAAGGGTTCCAGGAGGCAGTGAGAACCAGCATTACTTTTCCCCGCTGGCACCTTTGCTGTGGCAGCAAAAGCTGGACGTTTGTCTTTTTTGCTCCGGAGGCTGCCGAAAGCGAAAACAGGTGCTTTTGAGGATGGAGTCCGCAGGAAAGCAGAGAGGGCCAAATTGTCTGTGGCATTTGAAAGGGTTCCAGGAGGCAGTGAGAACCAGCATTACTTTTCCCCGCTGGCACCTTTGCTGTGGCAGCAAAAGCTGGACGTTTGTCTTTTTTGCTCCGGAGGCTGCCGAAAGCGAAAACAGGTGCTTTTGAGGATGGAGTCCGCAGGAAAGCAGAGAGGGCCAAATTGTCTGTGGCATTTGAAAGGGTTCCAGGAGGCAGTGAGAACCAGCATTACTTTTCCCCGCTGGCACCTTTGCTGTGGCAGCAAAAGCTGGACGTTTGTCTTTTTTGCTCCGGAGGCTGCCGAAAGCGAAAACAGGTGCTTTTGAGGATGGAGTCCGCAGGAAAGCAGAGAGGGCCAAATTGTCTGTGGCATTTGAAAGGGTTCCAGGAGGCAGTGAGAACCAGCATTACTTTTCCCCGCTGGCACCTTTGCTGTGGCAGCAAAAGCTGGACATTTGTCTTTTTTGCTCCGGAGGCTGCCGAAAGCGAAAACAGGTGCTTTTGAGGATGGAGTCCGCAGGAAAGCAGAGAGGGCCAAATTGTCTGTGGCATTTGAAAGGGTTCCAGGAGGCAGTGAGAACCAGCATTACTTTTCCCCGCTGGCACCTTTGCTGTGGCAGCAAAAGCTGGACGTTTGTCTTTTTTGCTCTGGAGGTTGCCGAAAGCGAAAACAGGTGCTTTTGAGGATGGAGTCCGCAGGAAAGCAGAGAGGGCCAAAATGTCTGTGGCATTTGAAGAGGTTCCAGGAGGCAGTGAGAACCAGCATTACTTTTCCCCGCTGGCACCTTTGCTGTGGCAGCAAAAGCTGGACGTTTGTCTTTTTTGCTCCGGAGGCTGCCGAAAGCGAAAACAGGTGCTTTTGAGGATGGAGTCCGCAGGAAAGCAGAGAGAGCCAAATTGTCTGGGGCATTTGAAAGAGTTCCAGGAGGCAGTGAGAACCAGCATCACTTTTCCCCGCTGGCACCTTTGCTGTGGCAGCAAAAGCTGGACGTTTGTCTTTTTACCACCGGAGGGCGCCGAAAGTGAAAAAAGGCGCTTTTGAGGATAGAGTCCGCAGGAAAGCAGAGAGGGCTTAATTGTCTGGGGCATTTGAAAGGGTTCCAGGAGGCAGTGAGAACCAGCATTACTTTTCCCCGCTGGCACCTTTGCTGTGGCAGCAAAAGCTGGACGTTTGTCTTTTTTGCTCCGGAGGCTGCCGAAAGCGAAAACAGGTGCTTTTGAGGATGGAGTCCGCAGGAAAGCAGAGAGGGCCAAATTGTCTGTGGCATTTGAAGAGGTTCCAGGAGGCAGTGAGAACCAGCATTACTTTTCCCCGCTGGAACCTTTGCTGTGGCAGCAAAAGCTGGACGTTTGTCTTTTTTGCTCCGGACGCTGCCGAAAGCGAAAACAGGTGCTTTTGAGGATGGAGTCCGCAGGAAAGCAGAGAGGGCCAAATTGTCTGTGGCATTTGAAAGGGTTCCAGGAGGCAGTGAGAACCAGCATTACTTTTCCCCGCTGGCACCTTTGCTGTGGCAGCAAAAGCTGGACGTTTGTCTTTTTTGCTCCGGAGGTTGCCAAAAGCGAAAACAGCTGCTTTTGAGCATGGAGTCCGCAGGAAAGCAGAGAGGGCCAAATTGTCTGGGGCATTTGAAAGAGTTCCAGGAGGCAGTGAGAACCAGCATTACTTTTCCCCGCTGGCACCTTTGCTGTGGCAGCAAAAGCTGGACGTTTGTCTTTTTTGCTCCGGAGGCTGCCGAAAGCGAAAACAGGTGCTTTTGAGGATGGAGTCCGCAGGAAAGCAGAGAGGGCCAAATTGTCTGTGGCATTTGAAAGGGTTCCAGGAGGCAGTGAGAACCAGCATTACTTTTCCCCGCTGGCACCTTTGCTGTGGCAGCAAAAGCTGGACGTTTGTCTTTTTTGCTCCGGAGGCTGCCGAAAGCGAAAACAGGTGCTTTTGAGGATGGAGTCCGCAGGAAAGCAGAGAGGGCCAAATTGTCTGTGGCATTTGAAAGGGTTCCAGGAGGCAGTGAGAACCAGCATTACTTTTCCCCGCTGGCACCTTTGCTGTGGCAGCAAAAGCTGGACGTTTGTCTTTTTTGCTCCGGAGGCTGCCGAAAGCGAAAACAGGTGCTTTTGAGGATGGAGTCCGCAGGAAAGCAGAGAGGGCCAAATTGTCTGTGGCATTTGAAAGGGTTCCAGGAGGCAGTGAGAACCAGCATTACTTTTCCCCGCTGGCACCTTTGCTGTGGCAGCAAAACCTGGACGTTTGTCTTTTTTGCTCCGGAGGTTGCCAAAAGCGAAAACAGGTGCTTTTGAGGATGGAGTCCGCAGGAAAGCAGAGAGGGCCAAATTGTCTGGGGCATTTGAAAGGGTTCCAGGAGGCAGTGAGAACCAGCATTACTTTTCCCCGCTGGCACCTTTGCTGTGGCAGCAAAAGCTGGACGTTTGTCTTTTTTGCTCCGGAGGCTGCCGAAAGCGAAAACAGGTGCTTTTGAGGATGGAGTCCGCAGGAAAGCAGAGAGGGCCAAATTGTCTGGGGCATTTGAAAGGGTTCCAGGAGGCAGTGAGAACCAGCATTACTTTTCCCCGCTGGCACCTTTGTTGTGGCAGCAAAAGCTGGACGTTTGTCTTTTTTGCTCCGGAGGCTGCCGAAAGCGAAAACAGGTGCTTTTGAGGATGGAGTCCGCAGGAAAGCAGAGAGGGCCAAATTGTCTGGGGCATTTGAAAGGGTTCCAGGAGGCAGTGAGAACCAGCATTACTTTTCCCCGCTGGCACCTTTGCTGTGGCAGCAAAAGCTGGACGTTTGTCTTTTTTGCTCCGGAGGTTGCCAAAAGCGAAAACAGGTGCTTTTGAGGATGGAGTCCGCAGGAAAGCAGAGAGGGCCAAATTGTCTGTGGCATTTGAAAGGGTTCCAGGAGGCAGTGAGAACGAGCATTACTTTTCCCCGCTGGCACCTTTGCTGTGGCAGCAAAAGCTGGACGTTTGTCTTTTTTGCTCCGGAGGCTGCCGAAAGCGAAAACAGGTGCTTTTGAGGATGGAGTCCGCAGGAAAGCAGAGAGGGCCAAATTGTCTGGGGCATTTGAAAGGGTTCCAGGAGGCAGTGAGAACCAGCATTACTTTTCCCCGCTGGCACCTTTGCTGTGGCAGCAAAAGCTGGACGTTTGTCTTTTTTGCTCCGGAGGTTGCCGAAAGCGAAAACAGGTGCTTTTGAGGATGGAGTCCGCAGGAAAGCAGAGAGGGCCAAATTGTCTGGGGCATTTGAAGAGGTTCCAGGAGGCAGTGAGAACCAGCATTACTTTTCCCCGCTGGCACCTTTGCTGTGGCAGCAAAAGCTGGACGTTTGTCTTTTTTTGCTCTGGAGGCTGCCGAAAGCGAAAATAGGTTCTTTTGAGGATGGAGTCCGCAGGAAAGCAGAGAGGGCCAAATTGTCTGTGGCATTTGAAAGGGTTCCAGGAGGCAGTGAGAACCAGCATTACTTTTCCCCGCTGGCACCTTTGCTGTGGCAGCAAAAGCTGGACGTTTGTCTTTTTTGCTCCGGAGGCTGCCGAAAGCGAAAACAGGTGCTTTTGAGGATGGAGTCCGCAGGAAAGCAGAGAGGGCCAAATTGTCTGGGGCATTTGAAAGGGTTCCAGGAGGCAGTGAGAACCAGCATTACTTTTCCCCGCTGGCACCTTTGCTGTGGCAGCAAAAGCTGGACGTTTGTCTTTTTTGCTCCGGAGGCTGCCGAAAGCGAAAACAGGTGCTTTTGAGGATGGAGTCCGCAGGAAAGCAGAGAGGGCCAAATTGTCTGTGGCATTTGAAAGGGTTCCAGGAGGCAGTGAGAACCAGCATTACTTTTCCCCGCTGGCACCTTTGCTGTGGCAGCAAAAGCTGGACGTTTGTCTTTTTTGCTCCGGAGGCTGCCGAAAGCGAAAACAGGTGCTTTTGAGGATGGAGTCCGCAGGAAAGCAGAGAGGGCCAAATTGTCTGTGGCATTTGAAAGGGTTCCAGGAGGCAGTGAGAACCAGCATTACTTTTCCCCGCTGGCACCTTTGCTGTGGCAGCAAAAGCTGGACGTTTGTCTTTTTTGCTCCGGAGGCTGCCGAAAGCGAAAACAGGTGCTTTTGAGGATGGAGTCCGCAGGAAAGCAGAGAGGGCCAAATTGTCTGGGGCATTTGAAAGGGTTCCAGGAGGCAGTGAGAACCAGCATTACTTTTCCCCGCTGGCACCTTTGCTGTGGCAGCAAAAGCTGGACGTTTGTCTTTTTTGCTCCGGAGGCTGCCGAAAGCGAAAACAGGTGCTTTTGAGGATGGAGTCCGCAGGAAAGCAGAGAGGGCCAAATTGTCTGTGGCATTTGAAAGGGTTCCAGGAGGCAGTGAGAACCAGCATTACTTTTCCCCGCTGGCACCTTTGCTGTGGCAGCAAAAGCTGGACGTTTGTCTTTTTTGCTCCGGAGGCTGCCGAAAGCGAAAACAGGTGCTTTTGAGGATGGAGTCCGCAGGAAAGCAGAGAGGGCCAAATTGTCTGGGGCATTTGAAAGGGTTCCAGGAGGCAGTGAGAACCAGCATTACTTTTCCCCGCTGGCACCTTTGCTGTGGCAGCAAAAGCTGGACGTTTGTCTTTTTTGCTCTGGAGGTTGCCGAAAGCGAAAACAGGTGCTTTTGAGGATGGAGTCCGCAGGAAAGCAGAGAGGGCCAAAATGTCTGTGGCATTTGAAGAGGTTCCAGGAGGCAGTGAGAACCAGCATTACTTTTCCCCGCTGGCACCTTTGCTGTGGCAGCAAAAGCTGGACGTTTGTCTTTTTTGCTCCGGAGGCTGCCGAAAGCGAAAACAGGTGCTTTTGAGGATGGAGTCCGCAGGAAAGCAGAGAGAGCCAAATTGTCTGGGGCATTTGAAAGAGTTCCAGGAGGCAGTGAGAACCAGCATCACTTTTCCCCGCTGGCACCTTTGCTGTGGCAGCAAAAGCTGGACGTTTGTCTTTTTACCACCGGAGGGCGCCGAAAGTGAAAAAAGTCGCTTTTGAGGATAGAGTCCGCAGGAAAGCAGAGAGGGCTTAATTGTCTGGGGCATTTGAAAGGGTTCCAGGAGGCAGTGAGAACCAGCATTACTTTTCCCCGCTGGCACCTTTGCTGTGGCAGCAAAAGCTGGACGTTTGTCTTTTTTGCTCCGGAGGCTGCCGAAAGCGAAAACAGGTGCTTTTGAGGATGGAGTCCGCAGGAAAGCAGAGAGGGCCAAATTGTCTGTGGCATTTGAAGAGGTTCCAGGAGGCAGTGAGAACCAGCATTACTTTTCCCCGCTGGAACCTTTGCTGTGGCAGCAAAAGCTGGACGTTTGTCTTTTTTTCTCCGGACGCTGCCGAAAGCGAAAACAGGTGCTTTTGAGGATGGAGTCCGCAGGAAAGCAGAGAGGGCCAAATTGTCTGTGGCATTTGAAAGGGTTCCAGGAGGCAGTGAGAACCAGCATTACTTTTCCCCGCTGGCACCTTTGCTGTGGCAGCAAAAGCTGGACGTTTGTCTTTTTTGCTCCGGACGCTGCCGAAAGCGAAAACAGGTGCTTTTGAGGATGGAGTCCGCAGGAAAGCAGAGAGGGCCAAATTGTCTGTGGCATTTGAAAGGGTTCCAGGAGGCAGTGAGAACCAGCATTACTTTTCCCCGCTGGCACCTTTGCTGTGGCAGCAAAAGCTGGACGTTTGTCTTTTTTGCTCCGGACGCTGCCGAAAGCGAAAACAGGTGCTTTTGAGGATGGAGTCCGCAGGAAAGCAGAGAGGGCCAAATTGTCTGGGGCATTTGAAAGGGTTCCAGGAGGCAGTGAGAACCAGCATTACTTTTCCCCGCTGGCACCTTTGCTGTGGCAGCAAAAGCTGGACGTTTGTCTTTTTTGCTCCGGACGCTGCCGAAAGCGAAAACAGGTGCTTTTGAGGATGGAGTCCGCAGGAAAGCAGAGAGGGCCAAATTGTCTGTGGCATTTGAAAGGGTTCCAGGAGGCAGTGAGAACCAGCATTACTTTTCCCCGCTGGCACCTTTGCTGTGGCAGCAAAAGCTGGACGTTTGTCTTTTTTGCTCCGGACGCTGCCGAAAGCGAAAACAGGTGCTTTTGAGGATGGAGTCCGCAGGAAAGCAGAGAGGGCCAAATTGTCTGTGGCATTTGAAGAGGTTCCAGGAGGCAGTGAGAACCAGCATTACTTTTCCCCGCTGGCACCTTTGCTGTGGCAGCAAAAGCTGGACGTTTGTCTTTTTTGCTCCGGAGGCTGCCGAAAGCGAAAACAGGTGCTTTTGAGGATGGAGTCCGCAGGAAAGCAGAGAGGGCCAAATTGTCTGGGGCATTTGAAAGGGTTCCAGGAGGCAGTGAGAACCAGCATTACTTTTCCCCGCTGGCACCTTTGCTGTGGCAGCAAAAGCTGGACGTTTGTCTTTTTTGCTCCGGAGGCTGCCGAAAGCGAAAACAGGTGCTTTTGAGGATGGAGTCCGCAGGAAAGCAGAGAGGGCCAAATTGTCTGGGGCATTTGAAAGGGTTCCAGGAGGCAGTGAGAACCAGCATTACTTTTCCCCGCTGGCACCTTTGCTGTGGCAGCAAAAGCTGGACGTTTGTCTTTTTTGCTCCGGAGGTTGCCAAAAGCGAAAACAGGTGCTTTTGAGCATGGAGTCCGCAGGAAAGCAGAGAGGGCCAAATTGTCTGGGGCATTTGAACAGGTTCCAGGAGGCAGTGAGAACCAGCATTACTTTTCCCCGCTGGCACCTTTGCTGTGGCAGCAAAACCTGGACGTTTGTCTTTTTTGCTCCGGAGGCTGCCGAAAGCGAAAACAGGTGCTTTTGAGGATGGAGTCCGCAGGAAAGCAGAGAGGGCCAAATTGTCTGTGGCATTTGAAAGGGTTCCAGGAGGCAGTGAGAACCAGCATTACTTTTCCCCGCTGGCACCTTTGCTGTGGCAGCAAAAGCTGGACGTTTGTCTTTTTTGCTCCGGAGGTTGCCAAAAGCGAAAACAGGTGCTTTTGAGGATGGAGTCCGCAGGAAAGCAGAGAGGGCCAAATTGTCTGGGGCATTTGAAAGGGTTCCAGGAGGCAGTGAGAACCAGCATTACTTTTCCCCGCTGGCACCTTTGTTGTGGCAGCAAAAGCTGGACGTTTGTCTTTTTTGCTCCGGAGGCTGCCGAAAGCGAAAACAGGTGCTTTTGAGGATGGAGTCCGCAGGAAAGCAGAGAGGGCCAAATTGTCTGGGGCATTTGAAAGGGTTCCAGGAGGCAGTGAGAACCAGCATTACTTTTCCCCGCTGGCACCTTTGCTGTGGCAGCAAAAGCTGGACGTTTGTCTTTTTTGCTCCGGAGGTTGCCAAAAGCGAAAACAGGTGCTTTTGAGGATGGAGTCCGCAGGAAAGCAGAGAGGGCCAAATTGTCTGTGGCATTTGAAAGGGTTCCAGGAGGCAGTGAGAACGAGCATTACTTTTCCCCGCTGGCACCTTTGCTGTGGCAGCAAAAGCTGGACGTTTGTCTTTTTTGCTCCGGAGGCTGCCGAAAGCGAAAACAGGTGCTTTTGAGGATGGAGTCCGCAGGAAAGCAGAGAGGGCCAAATTGTCTGGGGCATTTGAAAGGGTTCCAGGAGGCAGTGAGAACCAGCATTACTTTTCCCCGCTGGCACCTTTGCTGTGGCAGCAAAAGCTGGACGTTTGTCTTTTTTGCTCCGGAGGTTGCCAAAAGCGAAAACAGGTGCTTTTGAGGATGGAGTCCGCAGGAAAGCAGAGAGGGCCAAATTGTCTGGGGCATTTGAAGAGGTTCCAGGAGGCAGTGAGAACCAGCATTACTTTTCCCCGCTGGCACCTTTGCTGTGGCAGCAAAAGCTGGACGTTTGTCTTTTTTTGCTCTGGAGGCTGCCGAAAGCGAAAATAGGTTCTTTTGAGGATGGAGTCCGCAGGAAAGCAGAGAGGGCCAAATTGTCTGTGGCATTTGAAAGGGTTCCAGGAGGCAGTGAGAA
Source organism: Vanellus vanellus (assembly GCF_965231255.1). Taxonomy (NCBI): domain Eukaryota; kingdom Metazoa; phylum Chordata; class Aves; order Charadriiformes; family Charadriidae; genus Vanellus; species Vanellus vanellus. The sequence goes on along the minus strand of NW_028126937.1, from coordinate 37,125 downwards.
CCAGCATTACTTTTCCCCGCTGGCACCTTTGCTGTGGCAGCAAAAGCTGGACGTTTGTCTTTTTTGCTCCGGAGGCTGCCGAAAGCGAAAACAGGTGCTTTTGAGGATGGAGTCCGCAGGAAAGCAGAGAGGGCCAAATTGTCTGTGGCATTTGAAAGGGTTCCAGGAGGCAGTGAGAACCAGCATTACTTTTCCCCGCTGGCACCTTTGCTGTGGCAGGAAAAGCTGGACGTTTGTCTTTTTTGCTCCGGAGGCTGCCGAAAGCGAAAACAGGTGCTTTTGAGGATGGAGTCCGCAGGAAAGCAGAGAGGGCCAAATTGTCTGTGGCATTTGAAAGGGTTCCAGGAGGCAGTGAGAACCAGCATTACTTTTCCCCGCTGGCACCTTTGCTGTGGCAGCAAAAGCTGGACGTTTGTCTTTTTTGCTCCGGAGGCTGCCGAAAGCGAAAACAGGTGCTTTTGAGGATGGAGTCCGCAGGAAAGCAGAGAGGGCCAAATTGTCTGTGGCATTTGAAAGGGTTCCAGGAGGCAGTGAGAACCAGCATTACTTTTCCCCGCTGGCACCTTTGCTGTGGCAGCAAAAGCTGGACGTTTGTCTTTTTTGCTCCGGAGGCTGCCGAAAGCGAAAACAGGTGCTTTTGAGGATGGAGTCCGCAGGAAAGCAGAGAGGGCCAAATTGTCTGTGGCATTTGAAAGGGTTCCAGGAGGCAGTGAGAACCAGCATTACTTTTCCCCGCTGGCACCTTTGCTGTGGCAGCAAAAGCTGGACGTTTGTCTTTTTTGCTCCGGAGGCTGCCGAAAGCGAAAACAGGTGCTTTTGAGGATGGAGTCCGCAGGAAAGCAGAGAGGGCCAAATTGTCTGTGGCATTTGAAAGGGTTCCAGGAGGCAGTGAGAACCAGCATTACTTTTCCCCGCTGGCACCTTTGCTGTGGCAGCAAAAGCTGGACGTTTGTCTTTTTTGCTCCGGAGGCTGCCGAAAGCGAAAACAGGTGCTTTTGAGGATGGAGTCCGCAGGAAAGCAGAGAGGGCCAAATTGTCTGTGGCATTTGAAAGAGTTCCAGGAGGCAGTGAGAACCAGCATTACTTTTCCCCGCTGGCACCTTTGCTGTGGCAGCAAAAGCTGGACGTTTGTCTTTTTTGCTCTGGAGGTTGCCGAAAGCGAAAACAGGTGCTTTTGAGGATGGAGTCCGCAGGAAAGCAGAGAGGGCCAAAATGTCTGTGGCATTTGAAGAGGTTCCAGGAGGCAGTGAGTACCAGCATTACTTTTCCCCGCTGGCACCTTTGCTGTGGCAGCAAAAGCTGGACGTTTGTCTTTTTTGCTCCGGAGGCTGCCGAAAGCGAAAACAGGTGCTTTTGAGGATGGAGTCCGCAGGAAAGCAGAGAGAGCCAAATTGTCTGGGGCATTTGAAAGAGTTCCAGGAGGCAGTGAGAACCAGCATCACTTTTCCCCGCTGGCACCTTTGCTGTGGCAGCAAAAGCTGGACGTTTGTCTTTTTACCACCGGAGGGCGCCGAAAGTGAAAAAAGGCGCTTTTGAGGATAGAGTCCGCAGGAAAGCAGAGAGGGCTTAATTGTCTGGGGCATTTGAAAGGGTTCCAGGAGGCAGTGAGAACCAGCATTACTTTTCCCCGCTGGCACCTTTGCTGTGGCAGCAAAAGCTGGACGTTTGTCTTTTTTGCTCCGGAGGCTGCCGAAAGCGAAAACAGGTGCTTTGGAGGATGGAGTCCGCAGGAAAGCAGAGAGGGCCAAATTGTCTGTGGCATTTGAAGAGGTTCCAGGAGGCAGTGAGAACCAGCATTACTTTTCCCCGCTGGAACCTTTGCTGTGGCAGCAAAAGCTGGACGTTTGTCTTTTTTGCTCCGGACGCTGCCGAAAGCGAAAACAGGTGCTTTTGAGGATGGAGTCCGCAGGAAAGCAGAGAGGGCCAAATTGTCTGTGGCATTTGAAAGGGTTCCAGGAGGCAGTGAGAACCAGCATTACTTTTCCCCGCTGGCACCTTTGCTGTGGCAGCAAAAGCTGGACGTTTGTCTTTTTTGCTCCGGAGGTTGCCAAAAGCGAAAACAGGTGCTTTTGAGCATGGAGTCCGCAGGAAAGCAGAGAGGGCCAAATTGTCTGGGGCATTTGAACAGGTTCCAGGAGGCAGTGAGAACCAGCATTACTTTTCCCCGCTGGCACCTTTGCTGTGGCAGCAAAACCTGGACGTTTGTCTTTTTTGCTCCGGAGGCTGCCGAAAGCGAAAACAGGTGCTTTTGAGGATGGAGTCCGCAGGAAAGCAGAGAGGGCCAAATTGTCTGTGGCATTTGAAAGGGTTCCAGGAGGCAGTGAGAACCAGCATTACTTTTCCCCGCTGGCACCTTTGCTGTGGCAGCAAAAGCTGGACGTTTGTCTTTTTTGCTCCGGAGGTTGCCAAAAGCGAAAACAGGTGCTTTTGAGGATGGAGTCCGCAGGAAAGCAGAGAGGGCCAAATTGTCTGGGGCATTTGAAGAGGTTCCAGGAGGCAGTGAGAACCAGCATTACTTTTCCCCGCTGGCACCTTTGCTGTGGCAGCAAAAGCTGGACGTTTGTCATTTTTGCTCCGGAGGCTGCCGAAAGCGAAAACAGGTGCTTTTGAGGATGGAGTCCGCAGGAAAGCAGAGAGGGCCAAATTGTCTGTGGCATTTGAAAGGGTTCCAGGAGGCAGTGAGAACCAGCATTACTTTTCCCCGCTGGCACCTTTGTTGTGGCAGCAAAAGCTGGACGTTTGTCTTTTTTGCTCCGGAGGCTGCCGAAAGCGAAAACAGGTGCTTTTGAGGATGGAGTCCGCAGGAAAGCAGAGAGGGCCAAATTGTCTGGGGCATTTGAAAGGGTTCCAGGAGGCAGTGAGAACCAGCATTACTTTTCCCCGCTGGCACCTTTGCTGTGGCAGCAAAAGCTGGACGTTTGTCTTTTTTGCTCCGGAGGTTGCCAAAAGCGAAAACAGGTGCTTTTGAGGATGGAGTCCGCAGGAAAGCAGAGAGGGCCAAATTGTCTGTGGCATTTGAAAGGGTTCCAGGAGGCAGTGAGAACGAGCATTACTTTTCCCCGCTGGCACCTTTGCTGTGGCAGCAAAAGCTGGACGTTTGTCTTTTTTGCTCCGGAGGCTGCCGAAAGCGAAAACAGGTGCTTTTGAGGATGGAGTCCGCAGGAAAGCAGAGAGGGCCAAATTGTCTGGGGCATTTGAAAGGGTTCCAGGAGGCAGTGAGAACCAGCATTACTTTTCCCCGCTGGCACCTTTGCTGTGGCAGCAAAAGCTGGACGTTTGTCTTTTTTGCTCCGGAGGTTGCCAAAAGCGAAAACAGGTGCTTTTGAGGATGGAGTCCGCAGGAAAGCAGAGAGGGCCAAATTGTCTGGGGCATTTGAAGAGGTTCCAGGAGGCAGTGAGAACCAGCATTACTTTTCCCCGCTGGCACCTTTGCTGTGGCAGCAAAAGCTGGACGTTTGTCTTTTTTTGCTCTGGAGGCTGCCGAAAGCGAAAATAGGTTCTTTTGAGGATGGAGTCCGCAGGAAAGCAGAGAGGGCCAAATTGTCTGTGGCATTTGAAAGGGTTCCAGGAGGCAGTGAGAACCAGCATTACTTTTCCCCGCTGGCACCTTTGCTGTGGCAGCAAAAGCTGGACGTTTGTCTTTTTTGCTCCGGAGGCTGCCGAAAGCGAAAACAGGTGCTTTTGAGGATGGAGTCCGCAGGAAAGCAGAGAGGGCCAAATTGTCTGTGGCATTTGAAAGGGTTCCAGGAGGCAGTGAGAACCAGCATTACTTTTCCCCGCTGGCACCTTTGCTGTGGCAGCAAAAGCTGGACGTTTGTCTTTTTTGCTCCGGAGGCTGCCGAAAGCGAAAACAGGTGCTTTTGAGGATGGAGTCCGCAGGAAAGCAGAGAGGGCCAAATTGTCTGTGGCATTTGAAAGGGTTCCAGGAGGCAGTGAGAACCAGCATTACTTTTCCCCGCTGGCACCTTTGCTGTGGCAGCAAAAGCTGGACGTTTGTCTTTTTTGCTCCGGAGGCTGCCGAAAGCGAAAACAGGTGCTTTTGAGGATGGAGTCCGCAGGAAAGCAGAGAGGGCCAAATTGTCTGGGGCATTTGAAAGGGTTCCAGGAGGCAGTGAGAACCAGCATTACTTTTCCCCGCTGGCACCTTTGCTGTGGCAGCAAAAGCTGGACGTTTGTCTTTTTTGCTCCGGAGGCTGCAGAAAGCGAAAACAGGTGCTTTTGAGGATGGAGTCCGCAGGAAAGCAGAGAGGGCCAAATTGTCTGTGGCATTTGAAAGGGTTCCAGGAGGCAGTGAGAACCAGCATTACTTTTCCCCGCTGGCACCTTTGCTGTGGCAGCAAAAGCTGGACGTTTGTCTTTTTTGCTCTGGAGGTTGCCGAAAGCGAAAACAGGTGCTTTTGAGGATGGAGTCCGCAGGAAAGCAGAGAGGGCCAAAATGTCTGTGGCATTTGAAGAGGTTCCAGGAGGCAGTGAGAACCAGCATTACTTTTCCCCGCTGGCACCTTTGCTGTGGCAGCAAAAGCTGGACGTTTGTCTTTTTTGCTCCGGAGGCTGCCGAAAGCGAAAACAGGTGCTTTTGAGGATGGAGTCCGCAGGAAAGCAGAGAGAGCCAAATTGTCTGGGGCATTTGAAAGAGTTCCAGGAGGCAGTGAGAACCAGCATCACTTTTCCCCGCTGGCACCTTTGCTGTGGCAGCAAAAGCTGGACGTTTGTCTTTTTACCACCGGAGGGCGCCGAAAGTGAAAAAAGGCGCTTTTGAGGATAGAGTCCGCAGGAAAGCAGAGAGGGCTTAATTGTCTGGGGCATTTGAAAGGGTTCCAGGAGGCAGTGAGAACCAGCATTACTTTTCCCCGCTGGCACCTTTGCTGTGGCAGCAAAAGCTGGACGTTTGTCTTTTTTGCTCCGGAGGCTGCCGAAAGCGAAAACAGGTGCTTTTGAGGATGGAGTCCGCAGGAAAGCAGAGAGGGCCAAATTGTCTGTGGCATTTGAAGAGGTTCCAGGAGGCAGTGAGAACCAGCATTACTTTTCCCCGCTGGAACCTTTGCTGTGGCAGCAAAAGCTGGACGTTTGTCTTTTTTGCTCCGGACGCTGCCGAAAGCGAAAACAGGTGCTTTTGAGGATGGAGTCCGCAGGAAAGCAGAGAGGGCCAAATTGTCTGTGGCATTTGAAAGGGTTCCAGGAGGCAGTGAGAACCAGCATTACTTTTCCCCGCTGGCACCTTTGCTGTGGCAGCAAAAGCTGGACGTTTGTCTTTTTTGCTCCGGACGCTGCCGAAAGCGAAAACAGGTGCTTTTGAGGATGGAGTCCGCAGGAAAGCAGAGAGGGCCAAATTGTCTGTGGCATTTGAAAGGGTTCCAGGAGGCAGTGAGAACCAGCATTACTTTTCCCCGCTGGCACCTTTGCTGTGGCAGCAAAAGCTGGACGTTTGTCTTTTTTGCTCCGGAGGCTGCCGAAAGCGAAAACAGGTGCTTTTGAGGATGGAGTCCGCAGGAAAGCAGAGAGGGCCAAATTGTCTGTGGCATTTGAAAGGGTTCCAGGAGGCAGTGAGAACCAGCATTACTTTTCCCCGCTGGCACCTTTGCTGTGGCAGCAAAAGCTGGACGTTTGTCTTTTTTGCTCCGGAGGCTGCCGAAAGCGAAAACAGGTGCTTTTGAGGATGGAGTCCGCAGGAAAGCAGAGAGGGCCAAATTGTCTGTGGCATTTGAAAGGGTTCCAGGAGGCAGTGAGAACCAGCATTACTTTTCCCCGCTGGCACCTTTGCTGTGGCAGCAAAAGCTGGACGTTTGTCTTTTTTGCTCCGGACGCTGCCGAAAGCGAAAACAGGTGCTTTTGAGGATGGAGTCCGCAGGAAAGCAGAGAGGGCCAAATTGTCTGTGGCATTTGAAGAGGTTCCAGGAGGCAGTGAGAACCAGCATTACTTTTCCCCGCTGGCACCTTTGCTGTGGCAGCAAAAGCTGGACGTTTGTCTTTTTTGCTCCGGAGGCTGCCGAAAGCGAAAACAGGTGCTTTTGAGGATGGAGTCCGCAGGAAAGCAGAGAGGGCCAAATTGTCTGTGGCATTTGAAAGGGTTCCAGGAGGCAGTGAGAACCAGCATTACTTTTCCCCGCTGGCACCTTTGCTGTGGCAGCAAAAGCTGGACGTTTGTCTTTTTTGCTCCGGAGGCTGCCGAAAGCGAAAACAGGTGCTTTTGAGGATGGAGTCCGCAGGAAAGCAGAGAGGGCCAAATTGTCTGGGGCATTTGAAAGGGTTCCAGGAGGCAGTGAGAACCAGCATTACTTTTCCCCGCTGGCACCTTTGCTGTGGCAGCAAAAGCTGGACGTTTGTCTTTTTTGCTCCGGAGGTTGCCAAAAGCGAAAACAGGTGCTTTTGAGCATGGAGTCCGCAGGAAAGCAGAGAGGGCCAAATTGTCTGGGGCATTTGAACAGGTTCCAGGAGGCAGTGAGAACGAGCATTACTTTTCCCCGCTGGCACCTTTGCTGTGGCAGCAAAAGCTGGACGTTTGTCTTTTTTGCTCCGGAGGCTGCCGAAAGCGAAAACAGGTGCTTTTGAGGATGGAGTCCGCAGGAAAGCAGAGAGGGCCAAATTGTCTGGGGCATTTGAAAGGGTTCCAGGAGGCAGTGAGAACCAGCATTACTTTTCCCCGCTGGCACCTTTGCTGTGGCAGCAAAAGCTGGACGTTTGTCTTTTTTGCTCCGGAGGTTGCCAAAAGCGAAAACAGGTGCTTTTGAGGATGGAGTCCGCAGGAAAGCAGAGAGGGCCAAATTGTCTGGGGCATTTGAAGAGGTTCCAGGAGGCAGTGAGAACCAGCATTACTTTTCCCCGCTGGCACCTTTGCTGTGGCAGCAAAACCTGGACGTTTGTCTTTTTTGCTCCGGAGGCTGCCGAAAGCGAAAACAGGTGCTTTTGAGGATGGAGTCCGCAGGAAAGCAGAGAGGGCCAAATTGTCTGGGGCATTTGAAGAGGTTCCAGGAGGCAGTGAGAACCAGCATTACTTTTCCCCGCTGGCACCTTTGCTGTGGCAGCAAAAGCTGGACGTTTGTCTTTTTTGCTCCGGAGGCTGCCGAAAGCGAAAACAGGTGCTTTTGAGGATGGAGTCCGCAGGAAAGCAGAGAGGGCCAAATTGTCTGGGGCATTTGAAAGGGTTCCAGGAGGCAGTGAGAACCAGCATTACTTTTCCCCGCTGGCACCTTTGCTGTGGCAGCAAAAGCTGGACGTTTGTCTTTTTTGCTCCGGAGGCTGCCGAAAGCGAAAACAGGTGCTTTTGAGGATGGAGTCCGCAGGAAAGCAGAGAGGGCCAAATTGTCTGTGGCATTTGAAAGGGTTCCAGGAGGCAGTGAGAACCAGCATTACTTTTCCCCGCTGGCACCTTTGCTGTGGCAGCAAAAGCTGGACGTTTGTCTTTTTTGCTCTGGAGGTTGCCGAAAGCGAAAACAGGTGCTTTTGAGGATGGAGTCCGCAGGAAAGCAGAGAGGGCCAAAATGTCTGTGGCATTTGAAGAGGTTCCAGGAGGCAGTGAGAACCAGCATTACTTTTCCCCGCTGGCACCTTTGCTGTGGCAGCAAAAGCTGGACGTTTGTCTTTTTTGCTCCGGAGGCTGCCGAAAGCGAAAACAGGTGCTTTTGAGGATGGAGTCCGCAGGAAAGCAGAGAGAGCCAAATTGTCTGGGGCATTTGAAAGAGTTCCAGGAGGCAGTGAGAACCAGCATCACTTTTCCCCGCTGGCACCTTTGCTGTGGCAGCAAAAGCTGGACGTTTGTCTTTTTACCACCGGAGGGCGCCGAAAGTGAAAAAAGTCGCTTTTGAGGATAGAGTCCGCAGGAAAGCAGAGAGGGCTTAATTGTCTGGGGCATTTGAAAGGGTTCCAGGAGGCAGTGAGAACCAGCATTACTTTTCCCCGCTGGCACCTTTGCTGTGGCAGCAAAAGCTGGACGTTTGTCTTTTTTGCTCCGGAGGTTGCCGAAAGCGAAAACAGGTGCTTTTGAGGATGGAGTCCGCAGGAAAGCAGAGAGGGCCAAATTGTCTGTTGCATTTGAAGAGGTTCCAGGAGGCAGTGAGAACCAGCATTACTTTTCCCCGCTGGCACCTTTGCTGTGGCAGCAAAAGCTGGACGTTTGTCTTTTTTGCTCCGGACGCTGCCGAAAGCGAAAACAGGTGCTTTTGAGGATGGAGTCCGCAGGAAAGCAGAGAGGGCCAAATTGTCTGTGGCATTTGAAGAGGTTCCAGGAGGCAGTGAGAACCAGCATTACTTTTCCCCGCTGGCACCTTTGCTGTGGCAGCAAAAGCTGGACGTTTGTCTTTTTTGCTCCGGAGGCTGCCGAAAGCGAAAACAGGTGCTTTTGAGGATGGAGTCCGCAGGAAAGCAGAGAGGGCCAAATTGTCTGGGGCATTTGAAAGGGTTCCAGGAGGCAGTGAGAACCAGCATTACTTTTCCCCGCTGGCACCTTTGCTGTGGCAGCAAAAGCTGGACGTTTGTCTTTTTTGCTCCGGAGGCTGCCGAAAGCGAAAACAGGTGCTTTTGAGGATGGAGTCCGCAGGAAAGCAGAGAGGGCCAAATTGTCTGGGGCATTTGAAAGGGTTCCAGGAGGCAGTGAGAACCAGCATTACTTTTCCCCGCTGGCACCTTTGCTGTGGCAGCAAAAGCTGGACGTTTGTCTTTTTTGCTCCGGAGGTTGCCAAAAGCGAAAACAGGTGCTTTTGAGCATGGAGTCCGCAGGAAAGCAGAGAGGGCCAAATTGTCTGGGGCATTTGAACAGGTTCCAGGAGGCAGTGAGAACCAGCATTACTTTTCCCCGCTGGCACCTTTGCTGTGGCAGCAAAACCTGGACGTTTGTCTTTTTTGCTCCGGAGGCTGCCGAAAGCGAAAACAGGTGCTTTTGAGGATGGAGTCCGCAGGAAAGCAGAGAGGGCCAAATTGTCTGTGGCATTTGAAAGGGTTCCAGGAGGCAGTGAGAACCAGCATTACTTTTCCCCGCTGGCACCTTTGCTGTGGCAGCAAAAGCTGGACGTTTGTCTTTTTTGCTCCGGAGGTTGCCAAAAGCGAAAACAGGTGCTTTTGAGGATGGAGTCCGCAGGAAAGCAGAGAGGGCCAAATTGTCTGGGGCATTTGAAGAGGTTCCAGGAGGCAGTGAGAACCAGCATTACTTTTCCCCGCTGGCACCTTTGCTGTGGCAGCAAAAGCTGGACGTTTGTCTTTTTTTGCTCCGGAGGCTGCCGAAAGCGAAAACAGGTGCTTTTGAGGATGGAGTCCGCAGGAAAGCAGAGAGGGCCAAATTGTCTGGGGCATTTGAAAGGGTTCCAGGAGGCAGTGAGAACCAGCATTACTTTTCCCCGCTGGCACCTTTGTTGTGGCAGCAAAAGCTGGACGTTTGTCTTTTTTGCTCCGGAGGCTGCCGAAAGCGAAAACAGGTGCTTTTGAGGATGGAGTCCGCAGGAAAGCAGAGAGGGCCAAATTGTCTGGGGCATTTGAAAGGGTTCCAGGAGGCAGTGAGAACCAGCATTACTTTTCCCCGCTGGCACCTTTGCTGTGGCAGCAAAAGCTGGACGTTTGTCTTTTTTGCTCCGGAGGTTGCCAAAAGCGAAAACAGGTGCTTTTGAGGATGGAGTCCGCAGGAAAGCAGAGAGGGCCAAATTGTCTGTGGCATTTGAAAGGGTTCCAGGAGGCAGTGAGAACGAGCATTACTTTTCCCCGCTGGCACCTTTGCTGTGGCAGCAAAAGCTGGACGTTTGTCTTTTTTGCTCCGGAGGCTGCCGAAAGCGAAAACAGGTGCTTTTGAGGATGGAGTCCGCAGGAAAGCAGAGAGGGCCAAATTGTCTGGGGCATTTGAAAGGGTTCCAGGAGGCAGTGAGACCAGCATTACTTTTCCCCGCTGGCACCTTTGCTGTGGCAGCAAAAGCTGGACGTTTGTCTTTTTTGCTCCGGAGGTTGCCAAAAGCGAAAACAGGTGCTTTTGAGGATGGAGTCCGCAGGAAAGCAGAGAGGGCCAAATTGTCTGGGGCATTTGAAGAGGTTCCAGGAGGCAGTGAGAACCAGCATTACTTTTCCCCGCTGGCACCTTTGCTGTGGCAGCAAAAGCTGGACGTTTGTCTTTTTTGCTCTGGAGGCTGCCGAAAGCGAAAATAGGTTCTTTTGAGGATGGAGTCCGCAGGAAAGCAGAGAGGGCCAAATTGTCTGTGGCATTTGAAAGGGTTCCAGGAGGCAGTGAGAACCAGCATTACTTTTCCCCGCTGGCACCTTTGCTGTGGCAGCAAAAGCTGGACGTTTGTCTTTTTTTGCTCCGGAGGCTGCCGAAAGCGAAAACAGGTGCTTTTGAGGATGGAGTCCGCAGGAAAGCAGAGAGGGCCAAATTGTCTGTGGCATTTGAAAGGGTTCCAGGAGGCAGTGAGAACCAGCATTACTTTTCCCCGCTGGCACCTTTGCTGTGGCAGCAAAAGCTGGACGTTTGTCTTTTTTGCTCCGGAGGCTGCCGAAAGCGAAAACAGGTGCTTTTGAGGATGGAGTCCGCAGGAAAGCAGAGAGGGCCAAATTGTCTGTGGCATTTGAAAGGGTTCCAGGAGGCAGTGAGAACCAGCATTACTTTTCCCCGCTGGCACCTTTGCTGTGGCAGCAAAAGCTGGACGTTTGTCTTTTTTGCTCCGGAGGCTGCCGAAAGCGAAAACAGGTGCTTTTGAGGATGGAGTCCGCAGGAAAGCAGAGAGGGCCAAATTGTCTGTGGCATTTGAAAGGGTTCCAGGAGGCAGTGAGAACCAGCATTACTTTTCCCCGCTGGCACCTTTGCTGTGGCAGCAAAAGCTGGACGTTTGTCTTTTTTGCTCCGGAGGCTGCCGAAAGCGAAAACAGGGTGCTTTTGAGGATGGAGTCCGCAGGAAAGCAGAGAGGGCCAAATTGTCTGTGGCATTTGAAAGGGTTCCAGGAGGCAGTGAGAACCAGCATTACTTTTCCCCGCTGGCACCTTTGCTGTGGCAGCAAAAGCTGGACGTTTGTCTTTTTTGCTCTGGAGGTTGCCGAAAGCGAAAACAGGTGCTTTTGAGGATGGAGTCCGCAGGAAAGCAGAGAGGGCCAAAATGTCTGTGGCATTTGAAGAGGTTCCAGGAGGCAGTGAGAACCAGCATTACTTTTCCCCGCTGGCACCTTTGCTGTGGCAGCAAAAGCTGGACGTTTGTCTTTTTTGCTCCGGAGGCTGCCGAAAGCGAAAACAGGTGCTTTTGAGGATGGAGTCCGCAGGAAAGCAGAGAGAGCCAAATTGTCTGGGGCATTTGAAAGAGTTCCAGGAGGCAGTGAGAACCAGCATCACTTTTCCCCGCTGGCACCTTTGCTGTGGCAGCAAAGCTGGACGTTTGTCTTTTTACCACCGGAGGGCGCCGAAAGTGAAAAAAGGCGCTTTTGAGGATAGAGTCCGCAGGAAAGCAGAGAGGGCTTAATTGTCTGGGGCATTTGAAAGGGTTCCAGGAGGCAGTGAGAACCAGCATTACTTTTCCCCGCTGGCACCTTTGCTGTGGCAGCAAAAGCTGGACGTTTGTCTTTTTTGCTCCGGAGGCTGCCGAAAGCGAAAACAGGTGCTTTTGAGGATGGAGTCCGCAGGAAAGCAGAGAGGGCCAAATTGTCTGTGGCATTTGAAGAGGTTCCAGGAGGCAGTGAGAACCAGCATTACTTTTCCCCGCTGGAACCTTTGCTGTGGCAGCAAAAGCTGGACGTTTGTCTTTTTTGCTCCGGACGCTGCCGAAAGCGAAAACAGGTGCTTTTGAGGATGGAGTCCGCAGGAAAGCAGAGAGGGCCAAATTGTCTGTGGCATTTGAAAGGGTTCCAGGAGGCAGTGAGAACCAGCATTACTTTTCCCCGCTGGCACCTTTGCTGTGGCAGCAAAAGCTGGACGTTTGTCTTTTTTGCTCCGGAGGCTGCCGAAAGCGAAAACAGGTGCTTTTGAGGATGGAGTCCGCAGGAAAGCAGAGAGGGCCAAATTGTCTGTGGCATTTGAAAGGGTTCCAGGAGGCAGTGAGAACCAGCATTACTTTTCCCCGCTGGCACCTTTGCTGTGGCAGCAAAAGCTGGACGTTTTTCTTTTTTGCTCCGGAGGCTGCCGAAAGCGAAAACAGGTGCTTTTGAGGATGGAGTCCGCAGGAAAGCAGAGAGGGCCAAATTGTCTGTGGCATTTGAAGAGGTTCCAGGAGGCAGTGAGAACCAGCATTACTTTTCCCCGCTGGCACCTTTGCTGTGGCAGCAAAAGCTGGACGTTTGTCTTTTTTGCTCCGGAGGCTGCCGAAAGCGAAAAACAGGTGCTTTTGAGGATGGAGTCCGCAGGAAAGCAGAGAGGGCCAAATTGTCTGGGGCATTTGAAAGGGTTCCAGGAGGCAGTGAGAACCAGCATTACTTTTCCCCGCTGGCACCTTTGCTGTGGCAGCAAAAGCTGGACGTTTGTCTTTTTTGCTCCGGAGGTTGCCAAAAGCGAAAACAGGTGCTTTTGAGCATGGAGTCCGCAGGAAAGCAGAGAGGGCCAAATTGTCTGGGGCATTTGAACAGGTTCCAGGAGGCAGTGAGAACGAGCATTACTTTTCCCCGCTGGCACCTTTGCTGTGGCAGCAAAAGCTGGACGTTTGTCTTTTTTGCTCCGGAGGCTGCCGAAAGCGAAAACAGGTGCTTTTGAGGATGGAGTCCGCAGGAAAGCAGACATGGCCAAATTGTCTGTGGCATTTGAAGAGGTTCCAGGAGGCAGTGAGAACCAGCATTACTTTTCCCCGCTGGCACCTTTGCTGTGGCAGCAAAACCTGGACGTTTGTCTTTTTTGCTCCGGAGGCTGCCGAAAGCGAAAACAGGTGCTTTTGAGGATGGAGTCCGCAGGAAAGCAGAGAGGGCCAAATTGTCTGGGGCATTTGAAGAGGTTCCAGGAGGCAGTGAGAACCAGCATTACTTTTCCCCGCTGGCACCTTTGCTGTGGCAGCAAAAGCTGGACGTTTGTCTTTTTTGCTCCGGAGGCTGCCGAAAGCGAAAACAGGTGCTTTTGAGGATGGAGTCCGCAGGAAAGCAGAGAGGGCCAAATTGTCTGTGGCATTTGAAAGGGTTCCAGGAGGCAGTGAGAACCAGCATTACTTTTCCCCGCTGGCACCTTTGCTGTGGCAGCAAAAGCTGGACGTTTGTCTTTTTTGCTCCGGAGGCTGCCGAAAGCGAAAACAGGTGCTTTTGAGGATGGAGTCCGCAGGAAAGCAGAGAGGGCCAAATTGTCTGTGGCATTTGAAAGGGTTCCAGGAGGCAGTGAGAACCAGCATTACTTTTCCCCGCTGGCACCTTTGCTGTGGCAGCAAAAGCTGGACGTTTGTCTTTTTTGCTCTGGAGGTTGCCGAAAGCGAAAACAGGTGCTTTTGAGGATGGAGTCCGCAGGAAAGCAGAGAGGGCCAAAATGTCTGTGGCATTTGAAGAGGTTCCAGGAGGCAGTGAGAACCAGCATTACTTTTCCCCGCTGGCACCTTTGCTGTGGCAGCAAAAGCTGGACGTTTGTCTTTTTTGCTCCGGAGGCTGCCGAAAGCGAAAACAGGTGCTTTTGAGGATGGAGTCCGCAGGAAAGCAGAGAGAGCCAAATTGTCTGTGGCATTTGAAAGGGTTCCAGGAGGCAGTGAGAACCAGCATCACTTTTCCCCGCTGGCACCTTTGCTGTGGCAGCAAAAGCTGGACGTTTGTCTTTTTACCACCGGAGGGCGCCGAAAGTGAAAAAAGTCGCTTTTGAGGATAGAGTCCGCAGGAAAGCAGACAGGGCATAATTGTCTGGGGCATTTGAAAGGGTTCCAGGAGGCAGTGAGAACCAGCATTACTTTTCCCCGCTGGCACCTTTGCTGTGGCAGCAAAAGCTGGACGTTTGTCTTTTTTGCTCCGGAGGTTGCCGAAAGCGAAAACAGGTGCTTTTGAGGATGGAGTCCGCAGGAAAGCAGAGAGGGCCAAATTGTCTGTGGCATTTGAAGAGGTTCCAGGAGGCAGTGAGAACCAGCATTACTTTTCCCCGCTGGAACCTTTGCTGTGGCAGCAAAAGCTGGACGTTTGTCTTTTTTGCTCCGGACGCTGCCGAAAGCGAAAACAGGTGCTTTTGAGGATGGAGTCCGCAGGAAAGCAGAGAGGGCCAAATTGTCTGTGGCATTTGAAAGGGTTCCAGGAGGCAGTGAGAACCAGCATTACTTTTCCCCGCTGGCACCTTTGCTGTGGCAGCAAAAGCTGGACGTTTGTCTTTTTTGCTCCGGACGCTGCCGAAAGCGAAAACAGGTGCTTTTGAGGATGGAGTCCGCAGGAAAGCAGAGAGGGCCAAATTGTCTGTGGCATTTGAAAGGGTTCCAGGAGGCAGTGAGAACCAGCATTACTTTTCCCCGCTGGCACCTTTGCTGTGGCAGCAAAAGCTGGACGTTTGTCTTTTTTGCTCCGGAGGCTGCCGAAAGCGAAAACAGGTGCTTTTGAGGATGGAGTCCGCAGGAAAGCAGAGAGGGCCAAATTGTCTGTGGCATTTGAAAGGGTTCCAGGAGGCAGTGAGAACCAGCATTACTTTTCCCCGCTGGCACCTTTGCTGTGGCAGCAAAAGCTGGACGTTTTTCTTTTTTGCTCCGGAGGCTGCCGAAAGCGAAAACAGGTGCTTTTGAGGATGGAGTCCGCAGGAAAGCAGAGAGGGCCAAATTGTCTGTGGCATTTGAAAGGGTTCCAGGAGGCAGTGAGAACCAGCATTACTTTTCCCCGCTGGCACCTTTGCTGTGGCAGCAAAAGCTGGACGTTTGTCTTTTTTGCTCCGGACGCTGCCGAAAGCGAAAACAGGTGCTTTTGAGGATGGAGTCCGCAGGAAAGCAGAGAGGGCCAAATTGTCTGTGGCATTTGAAGAGGTTCCAGGAGGCAGTGAGAACCAGCATTACTTTTCCCCGCTGGCACCTTTGCTGTGGCAGCAAAAGCTGGACGTTTGTCTTTTTTGCTCCGGAGGCTGCCGAAAGCGAAAACAGGTGCTTTTGAGGATGGAGTCCGCAGGAAAGCAGAGAGGGCCAAATTGTCTGGGGCATTTGAAAGGGTTCCAGGAGGCAGTGAGAACCAGCATTACTTTTCCCCGCTGGCACCTTTGCTGTGGCAGCAAAAGCTGGACGTTTGTCTTTTTTGCTCCGGAGGCTGCCGAAAGCGAAAACAGGTGCTTTTGAGGATGGAGTCCGCAGGAAAGCAGAGAGGGCCAAATTGTCTGGGGCATTTGAAGAGGTTCCAGGAGGCAGTGAGAACCAGCATTACTTTTCCCCGCTGGCACCTTTGCTGTGGCAGCAAAAGCTGGACGTTTGTCTTTTTTGCTCCGGAGGTTGCCAAAAGCGAAAACAGGTGCTTTTGAGCATGGAGTCCGCAGGAAAGCAGAGAGGGCCAAATTGTCTGGGGCATTTGAAGAGGTTCCAGGAGGCAGTGAGAACCAGCATTACTTTTCCCCGCTGGCACCTTTGCTGTGGCAGCAAAACCTGGACGTTTGTCTTTTTACCACCGGAGGGCGCCGAAAGTGAAAAAAGGCGCTTTTGAGGATAGAGTCCGCAGGAAAGCAGAGAGGGCTTAATTGTCTGGGGCATTTGAAAGGGTTCCAGGAGGCAGTGAGAACCAGCATTACTTTTCCCCGCTGGCACCTTTGCTGTGGCAGCAAAAGCTGGACGTTTGTCTTTTTTGCTCCGGAGGCTGCCGAAAGCGAAAACAGGTGCTTTTGAGGATGCAGTCCGCAGGAAAGCAGAGAGGGCCAAATTGTCTGTGGCATTTGAAAGGGTTCCAGGAGGCAGTGAGAACCAGCATTACTTTTCCCCGCTGGCACCTTTGCTGTGGCAGCAAAAGCTGGACGTTTGTCTTTTTTGCTCCGGAGGCTGCCGAAAGCGAAAACAGGTGCTTTTGAGGATGGAGTCCGCAGGAAAGCAGAGAGGGCCAAATTGTCTGTGGCATTTGAAAGGGTTCCAGGAGGCAGTGAGAACCAGCATTACTTTTCCCCGCTGGCACCTTTGCTGTGGCAGCAAAAGCTGGACGTTTGTCTTTTTTGCTCCGGAGGCTGCCGAAAGCGAAAACAGGTGCTTTTGAGGATGGAGTCCGCAGGAAAGCAGAGAGGGCCAAATTGTCTGGGGCATTTGAAAGGGTTCCAGGAGGCAGTGAGAACCAGCATTACTTTTCCCCGCTGGCACCTTTGCTGTGGCAGCAAAAGCTGGACGTTTGTCTTTTTTGCTCCGGAGGTTGCCAAAAGCGAAAACAGGTGCTTTTGAGGATGGAGTCCGCAGGAAAGCAGAGAGGGCCAAATTGTCTGGGGCATTTGAAGAGGTTCCAGGAGGCAGTGAGAACCAGCATTACTTTTCCCCGCTGGCACCTTTGCTGTGGCAGCAAAAGCTGGACGTTTGTCTTTTTTTGCTCCGGAGGCTGCCGAAAGGAAAATAGGTTCTTTTGAGGATGGAGTCCGCAGGAAAGCAGAGAGGGCCAAATTGTCTGTGGCATTTGAAAGGGTTCCAGGAGGCAGTGAGAACCAGCATTACTTTTCCCCGCTGGCACCTTTGCTGTGGCAGCAAAAGCTGGACGTTTGTCTTTTTTGCTCCGGAGGCTGCCGAAAGCGAAAACAGGTGCTTTTGAGGATGGAGTCCGCAGGAAAGCAGAGAGGGCCAAATTGTCTGTGGCATTTGAAAGGGTTCCAGGAGGCAGTGAGAACCAGCATTACTTTTCCCCGCTGGCACCTTTGCTGTGGCAGCAAAAGCTGGACGTTTGTCTTTTTTGCTCCGGAGGCTGCCGAAAGCGAAAACAGGTGCTTTTGAGGATGGAGTCCGCAGGAAAGCAGAGAGGGCCAAATTGTCTGGGGCATTTGAACAGGTTCCAGGAGGCAGTGAGAACCAGCATTACTTTTCCCCGCTGGCACCTTTGCTGTGGCAGCAAAAGCTGGACGTTTGTCTTTTTTGCTCCGGAGGCTGCCGAAAGCGAAAACAGGTGCTTTTGAGGATGGAGTCCGCAGGAAAGCAGAGAGGGCCAAATTGTCTGTGGCATTTGAAAGGGTTCCAGGAGGCAGTGAGAACCAGCATTACTTTTCCCCGCTGGCACCTTTGCTGTGGCAGCAAAAGCTGGACGTTTGTCTTTTTTGCTCCGGAGGCTGCCGAAAGCGAAAATAGGTGCTTTTGAGGATGGAGTCCGCAGGAAAGCAGAGAGGGCCAAATTGTCTGTGGCATTTGAAAGAGTTCCAGGAGGCAGTGAGAACCAGCATTACTTTTCCCCGCTGGCACCTTTGCTGTGGCAGCAAAAGCTGGACGTTTGTCTTTTTTGCTCCGGACGCTGCCGAAAGCGAAAACAGGTGCTTTTGAGGATGGAGTCCGCAGGAAAGCAGAGAGGGCCAAATTGTCTGTGGCATTTGAAGAGGTTCCAGGAGGCAGTGAGAACCAGCATTACTTTTCCCCGCTGGCACCTTTGCTGTGGCAGCAAAAGCTGGACGTTTGTCTTTTTTGCTCCGGAGGCTGCCGAAAGCGAAAACAGGTGCTTTTGAGGATGGAGTCCGCAGGAAAGCAGAGAGGGCCAAATTGTCTGTGGCATTTGAAAGGGTTCCAGGAGGCAGTGAGAACCAGCATTACTTTTCCCCGCTGGCACCTTTGCTGTGGCAGCAAAAGCTGGACGTTTGTCTTTTTTGCTCCGGACGCTGCCGAAAGCGAAAACAGGTGCTTTTGAGGATGGAGTCCGCAGGAAAGCAGAGAGGGCCAAATTGTCTGTGGCATTTGAAGAGGTTCCAGGAGGCAGTGAGAACCAGCATTACTTTTCCCCGCTGGCACCTTTGCTGTGGCAGCAAAAGCTGGACGTTTGTCTTTTTTGCTCCGGAGGCTGCCGAAAGCGAAAACAGGTGCTTTTGAGGATGGAGTCCGCAGGAAAGCAGAGAGGGCCAAATTGTCTGGGGCATTTGAAAGGGTTCCAGGAGGCAGTGAGAACCAGCATTACTTTTCCCCGCTGGCACCTTTGCTGTGGCAGCAAAAGCTGGACGTTTGTCTTTTTTGCTCCGGAGGCTGCCGAAAGCGAAAACAGGTGCTTTTGAGGATGCAGTCCGCAGGAAAGCAGAGAGGGCCAAATTGTCTGTGGCATTTGAAAGGGTTCCAGGAGGCAGTGAGAACCAGCATTACTTTTCCCCGCTGGCACCTTTGCTGTGGCAGCAAAAGCTGGACGTTTGTCTTTTTGCTCCGGAGGCTGCCGAAAGCGAAAACAGGTGCTTTTGAGGATGGAGTCCGCAGGAAAGCAGAGAGGGCCAAATTGTCTGTGGCATTTGAAAGGGTTCCAGGAGGCAGTGAGAACCAGCATTACTTTTCCCCGCTGGCACCTTTGCTGTGGCAGCAAAAGCTGGACGTTTGTCTTTTTTGCTCCGGAGGCTGCCGAAAGCGAAAACAGGTGCTTTTGAGGATGGAGTCCGCAGGAAAGCAGAGAGGGCCAAATTGTCTGGGGCATTTGAAAGGGTTCCAGGAGGCAGTGAGAACCAGCATTACTTTTCCCCGCTGGCACCTTTGCTGTGGCAGCAAAAGCTGGACGTTTGTCTTTTTTGCTCCGGAGGTTGCCAAAAGCGAAAACAGGTGCTTTTGAGGATGGAGTCCGCAGGAAAGCAGAGAGGGCCAAATTGTCTGGGGCATTTGAAGAGGTTCCAGGAGGCAGTGAGAACCAGCATTACTTTTCCCCGCTGGCACCTTTGCTGTGGCAGCAAAAGCTGGACGTTTGTCTTTTTTTGCTCCGGAGGCTGCCGAAAGGAAAATAGGTTCTTTTGAGGATGGAGTCCGCAGGAAAGCAGAGAGGGCCAAATTGTCTGTGGCATTTGAAAGGGTTCCAGGAGGCAGTGAGAACCAGCATTACTTTTCCCCGCTGGCACCTTTGCTGTGGCAGCAAAAGCTGGACGTTTGTCTTTTTTGCTCCGGAGGCTGCCGAAAGCGAAAACAGGTGCTTTTGAGGATGGAGTCCGCAGGAAAGCAGAGAGGGCCAAATTGTCTGTGGCATTTGAAAGGGTTCCAGGAGGCAGTGAGAACCAGCATTACTTTTCCCCGCTGGCACCTTTGCTGTGGCAGCAAAAGCTGGACGTTTGTCTTTTTTGCTCCGGAGGCTGCCGAAAGCGAAAACAGGTGCTTTTGAGGATGGAGTCCGCAGGAAAGCAGAGAGGGCCAAATTGTCTGGGGCATTTGAACAGGTTCCAGGAGGCAGTGAGAACCAGCATTACTTTTCCCCGCTGGCACCTTTGCTGTGGCAGCAAAAGCTGGACGTTTGTCTTTTTTGCTCCGGAGGCTGCCGAAAGCGAAAACAGGTGCTTTTGAGGATGGAGTCCGCAGGAAAGCAGAGAGGGCCAAATTGTCTGTGGCATTTGAAAGGGTTCCAGGAGGCAGTGAGAACCAGCATTACTTTTCCCCGCTGGCACCTTTGCTGTGGCAGCAAAAGCTGGACGGTTGTCTTTTTTGCTCCGGAGGCTGCCGAAAGCGAAAATAGGTGCTTTTGAGGATGGAGTCCGCAGGAAAGCAGAGAGGGCCAAATTGTCTGTGGCATTTGAAAGAGTTCCAGGAGGCAGTGAGAACCAGCATTACTTTTCCCCGCTGGCACCTTTGCTGTGGCAGCAAAAGCTGGACGTTTGTCTTTTTTGCTCCGGACGCTGCCGAAAGCGAAAACAGGTGCTTTTGAGGATGGAGTCCGCAGGAAAGCAGAGAGGGCCAAATTGTCTGTGGCATTTGAAGAGGTTCCAGGAGGCAGTGAGAACCAGCATTACTTTTCCCCGCTGGCACCTTTGCTGTGGCAGCAAAAGCTGGACGTTTGTCTTTTTTGCTCCGGAGGCTGCCGAAAGCGAAAACAGGTGCTTTTGAGGATGGAGTCCGCAGGAAAGCAGAGAGGGCCAAATTGTCTGTGGCATTTGAAAGGGTTCCAGGAGGCAGTGAGAACCAGCATTACTTTTCCCCGCTGGCACCTTTGCTGTGGCAGCAAAAAGCTGGACGTTTGTCTTTTTTGCTCCGGAGGCTGCCGAAAGCGAAAACAGGTGCTTTTGAGGATGGAGTCCGCAGGAAAGCAGAGAGGGCCAAATTGTCTGGGGCATTTGAAAGGGTTCCAGGAGGCAGTGAGAACCAGCATTACTTTTCCCCGCTGGCACCTTTGCTGTGGCAGCAAAAGCTGGACGTTTGTCTTTTTTGCTCCGGAGGTTGCCAAAAGCGAAAACAGGTGCTTTTGAGCATGGAGTCCGCAGGAAAGCAGAGAGGGCCAAATTGTCTGGGGCATTTGAACAGGTTCCAGGAGGCAGTGAGAACGAGCATTACTTTTCCCCGCTGGCACCTTTGCTGTGGCAGCAAAAGCTGGACGTTTGTCTTTTTTGCTCCGGAGGCTGCCGAAAGCGAAAACAGGTGCTTTTGAGGATGGAGTCCGCAGGAAAGCAGAGAGGGCCAAATTGTCTGTGGCATTTGAAAGGGTTCCAGGAGGCAGTGAGAACCAGCATTACTTTTCCCCGCTGGCACCTTTGCTGTGGCAGCAAAAGCTGGACGTTTGTCTTTTTTGCTCCGGAGGTTGCCAAAAGCGAAAACAGGTGCTTTTGAGGATGGAGTCCGCAGGAAAGCAGAGAGGGCCAAATTGTCTGGGGCATTTGAAGAGGTTCCAGGAGGCAGTGAGAACCAGCATTACTTTTCCCCGCTGGCACCTTTGCTGTGGCAGCAAAACCTGGACGTTTGTCTTTTTACCACCGGAGGGCGCCGAAAGTGAAAAAAGGCGCTTTTGAGGATAGAGTCCGCAGGAAAGCAGAGAGGGCTTAATTGTCTGGGGCATTTGAAAGGGTTCCAGGAGGCAGTGAGAACCAGCATTACTTTTCCCCGCTGGCACCTTTGCTGTGGCAGCAAAAGCTGGACGTTTGTCTTTTTTGCTCCGGAGGCTGGCGAAAGCGAAAACAGGTGCTTTTGAGGATGCAGTCCGCAGGAAAGCAGAGAGGGCCAAATTGTCTGTGGCATTTGAAAGGGTTCCAGGAGGCAGTGAGAACCAGCATTACTTTTCCCCGCTGGCACCTTTGCTGTGGCAGCAAAAGCTGGACGTTTGTCTTTTTTGCTCCGGAGGCTGCCGAAAGCGAAAACAGGTGCTTTTGAGGATGGAGTCCGCAGGAAAGCAGAGAGGGCCAAATTGTCTGTGGCATTTGAAAGGGTTCCAGGAGGCAGTGAGAACCAGCATTACTTTTCCCCGCTGGCACCTTTGCTGTGGCAGCAAAAGCTGGACGTTTGTCTTTTTTGCTCCGGAGGCTGCCGAAAGCGAAAACAGGTGCTTTTGAGGATGGAGTCCGCAGGAAAGCAGAGAGGGCCAAATTGTCTGGGGCATTTGAAAGGGTTCCAGGAGGCAGTGAGAACCAGCATTACTTTTCCCCGCTGGCACCTTTGCTGTGGCAGCAAAAGCTGGACGTTTGTCTTTTTTGCTCCGGAGGTTGCCAAAAGCGAAAAACAGGTGCTTTTGAGGATGGAGTCCGCAGGAAAGCAGAGAGGGCCAAATTGTCTGGGGCATTTGAAGAGGTTCCAGGAGGCAGTGAGAACCAGCATTACTTTTCCCCGCTGGCACCTTTGCTGTGGCAGCAAAAGCTGGACGTTTGTCTTTTTTTGCTCCGGAGGCTGCCGAAAGGAAAATAGGTTCTTTTGAGGATGGAGTCCGCAGGAAAGCAGAGAGGGCCAAATTGTCTGTGGCATTTGAAAGGGTTCCAGGAGGCAGTGAGAACCAGCATTACTTTTCCCCGCTGGCACCTTTGCTGTGGCAGCAAAAGCTGGACGTTTGTCTTTTTTGCTCCGGAGGCTGCCGAAAGCGAAAACAGGTGCTTTTGAGGATGGAGTCCGCAGGAAAGCAGAGAGGGCCAAATTGTCTGTGGCATTTGAAAGGGTTCCAGGAGGCAGTGAGAACCAGCATTACTTTTCCCCGCTGGCACCTTTGCTGTGGCAGCAAAAGCTGGACGTTTGTCTTTTTTGCTCCGGAGGCTGCCGAAAGCGAAAACAGGTGCTTTTGAGGATGGAGTCCGCAGGAAAGCAGAGAGGGCCAAATTGTCTGGGGCATTTGAACAGGTTTCCAGGAGGCAGTGAGAACCAGCATTACTTTTCCCCGCTGGCACCTTTGCTGTGGCAGCAAAAGCTGGACGTTTGTCTTTTTTGCTCCGGAGGCTGCCGAAAGCGAAAACAGGTGCTTTTGAGGATGGAGTCCGCAGGAAAGCAGAGAGGGCCAAATTGTCTGTGGCATTTGAAAGGGTTCCAGGAGGCAGTGAGAACCAGCATTACTTTTCCCCGCTGGCACCTTTGCTGTGGCAGCAAAAGCTGGACGTTTGTCTTTTTTGCTCCGGAGGCTGCCGAAAGCGAAAATAGGTGCTTTTGAGGATAGAGTCCGCAGGAAAGCAGAGAGGGCTTAATTGTCTGGGGCATTTGAAAGGGTTCCAGGAGGCAGTGAGAACCAGCATTACTTTTCCCCGCTGGCACCTTTGCTGTGGCAGCAAAAGCTGGACGTTTGTCTTTTTTGCTCCGGAGGCTGCCGAAAGCGAAAACAGGTGCTTTTGAGGATGCAGTCCGCAGGAAAGCAGAGAGGGCCAAATTGTCTGTGGCATTTGAAAGGGTTCCAGGAGGCAGTGAGAACCAGCATTACTTTTCCCCGCTGGCACCTTTGCTGTGGCAGCAAAAGCTGGACGTTTGTCTTTTTTGCTCCGGAGGCTGCCGAAAGCGAAAACAGGTGCTTTTGAGGATGCAGTCCGCAGGAAAGCAGAGAGGGCCATGTCTGTGGCATTTGAAAGGGTTTCCAGGAGGCAGTGAGAACCAGCATTACCTTTTCCCCGCTGGCACCTTTGCTGTGGCAGCAAAAGCTGGACGTTTGTCTTTTTTGCTCCGGAGGCTGCCGAAAGCGAAAACAGGTGCTTTTGAGGATGCAGTCCGCAGGAAAGCAGAGAGGGCCAAATTGTCTGGGGCATTTGAAAGGGTTCCAGGAGGCAGTGAGAACCAGCATTACTTTTCCCCGCTGGCACCTTTGCTGTGGCAGCAAAAGCTGGACGTTTGTCTTTTTTGCTCCGGAGGCTGCCGAAAGCGAAAACAGGTGCTTTTGAGGATGCAGAGTCCGCAGGAAAGCAGAGAGGGCCAAATTGTCTGTGGCATTTGAAAGGGTTCCAGGAGGCAGTGAGAACCAGCATTACTTTTCCCCCGCTGGCACCTTTGCTGTGGCAGCAAAAGCTGGACGTTTGTCTTTTTGCTCCGGAGGCTGCCGAAAGCGAAAACAGGTGCTTTTGAGGATGCAGTCCGCAGGAAAGCAGAGAGGGCCAAATTGTCTGTGGCATTTGAAAGGGTTCCAGGAGGCAGTGAGAACCAGCATTACTTTTCCCCGCTGGCACCTTTGCTGTGGCAGCAAAAGCTGGACGTTTGTCTTTTTTGCTCCGGAGGCTGCCGAAAGCGAAAACAGGTGCTTTTGAGGATGGAGTCCGCAGGAAAGCAGAGAGGGCCAAATTGTCTGTGGCATTTGAAAGGGTTCCAGGAGGCAGTGAGAACCAGCATTACTTTTCCCCGCTGGCACCTTTGCTGTGGCAGCAAAAGCTGGACGTTTGTCTTTTTTGCTCCGGAGGTTGCCAAAAGCGAAAACAGGTGCTTTTGAGGATGGAGTCCGCAGGAAAGCAGAGAGGGCCAAATTGTCTGGGGCATTTGAAGAGGTTCCAGAGGCAGTGAGAACCAGCATTACTTTTCCCCGCTGGCACCTTTGCTGTGGCAGCAAAAGCTGGACGTTTGTCTTTTTTTGCTCCGGAGGCTGCCGAAAGGAAAATAGGTTCTTTTGAGGATGGAGTCCGCAGGAAAGCAGAGAGGGCCAAATTGTCTGTGGCATTTGAAAGGGTTCCAGGAGGCAGTGAGAACCAGCATTACTTTTCCCCGCTGGCACCTTTGCTGTGGCAGCAAAAGCTGGACGTTTGTCTTTTTTGCTCCGGAGGCTGCCGAAAGCGAAAACAGGTGCTTTTGAGGATGGAGTCCGCAGGAAAGCAGAGAGGGCCAAATTGTCTGTGGCATTTGAAAGGGTTCCAGGAGGCAGTGAGAACCAGCATTACTTTTCCCCGCTGGCACCTTTGCTGTGGCAGCAAAAGCTGGACGTTTGTCTTTTTTGCTCCGGAGGCTGCCGAAAGCGAAAACAGGTGCTTTTGAGGATGCAGTCCGCAGGAAAGCAGAGAGGGCCAAATTGTCTGTGGCATTTGAAAGGGTTCCAGGAGGCAGTGAGAACCAGCATTACTTTTCCCCGCTGGCACCTTTGCTGTGGCAGCAAAAGCTGGACGTTTGTCTTTTTTGCTCCGGAGGCTGCCGAAAGCGAAAATAGGTGCTTTTGAGGATGGAGTCCGCAGGAAAGCAGAGAGGGCCAAATTGTCTGTGGCATTTGAAAGAGTTCCAGGAGGCAGTGAGAACCAGCATCACTTTTCCCCGCTGGCACCTTTGCTGTGGCAGCAAAAGCTGGACGTTTGTCTTTTTACCACCGGAGGGCGCCGAAAGTGAAAAAAGGCGCTTTTGAGGATAGAGTCCGCAGGAAAGCAGAGAGGGCTTAATTGTCTGGGGCATTTGAAAGGGTTCCAGGAGGCAGTGAGAACCAGCATTACTTTTCCCCGCTGGCACCTTTGCTGTGGCAGCAAAAGCTGGACGTTTGTCTTTTTTGCTCCGGAGGCTGCCGAAAGCGAAAACAGGTGCTTTTGAGGATGCAGTCCGCAGGAAAGCAGAGAGGGCCAAATTGTCTGTGGCATTTGAAAGGGTTCCAGGAGGCAGTGAGAACCAGCATTACTTTTCCCCGCTGGCACCTTTGCTGTGGCAGCAAAAGCTGGACGTTTGTCTTTTTTGCTCCGGAGGCTGCCGAAAGCGAAAACAGGTGCTTTTGAGGATGGAGTCCGCAGGAAAGCAGAGAGGGCCAAATTGTCTGTGGCATTTGAAAGGGTTCCAGGAGGCAGTGAGAACCAGCATTACTTTTCCCCGCTGGCACCTTTGCTGTGGCAGCAAAAGCTGGACGTTTGTCTTTTTTGCTCCGGAGGCTGCCGAAAGCGAAAACAGGTGCTTTTGAGGATGGAGTCCGCAGGAAAGCAGAGAGGGCCAAATTGTCTGGGGCATTTGAAGAGGTTCCAGGAGGCAGTGAGAACCAGCATTACTTTTCCCCGCTGGCACCTTTGCTGTGGCAGCAAAAGCTGGACGTTTGTCTTTTTTGCTCCGGAGGCTGCCAAAGCGAAAACAGGTGCTTTTGAGGATGGAGTCCGCAGGAAAGCAGAGAGGGCCAAATTGTCTGGGGCATTTGAAAGGGTTCCAGGAGGCAGTGAGAACCAGCATTACTTTTCCCCGCTGGCACCTTTGCTGTGGCAGCAAAAGCTGGACGTTTGTCTTTTTTGCTCCGGAGGCTGCCGAAAGCGAAAACAGGTGCTTTTGAGGATGCAGTCCGCAGGAAAGCAGAGAGGGCCAAATTGTCTGTGGCATTTGAAAGGGTTCCAGGAGGCAGTGAGAACCAGCATTACTTTTCCCCGCTGGCACCTTTGCTGTGGCAGCAAAAGCTGGACGTTTGTCTTTTTTGCTCCGGAGGCTGCCGAAAGCGAAAACAGGTGCTTTTGAGGATGCAGTCCGCAGGAAAGCAGAGAGGGCCAAATTGTCTGGGGCATTTGAAAGGGTTCCAGGAGGCAGTGAGAACCAGCATTACTTTTCCCCGCTGGCACCTTTGCTGTGGCAGCAAAAGCTGGACGTTTGTCTTTTTTGCTCCGGAGGCTGCCGAAAGCGAAAACAGGTGCTTTTGAGGATGCAGTCCGCAGGAAAGCAGAGAGGGCCAAATTGTCTGTGGCATTTGAAAGGGTTCCAGGAGGCAGTGAGAACCAGCATTACTTTTCCCCGCTGGCACCTTTGCTGTGGCAGCAAAAGCTGGACGTTTGTCTTTTTTGCTCCGGAGGCTGCCGAAAGCGAAAACAGGTGCTTTTGAGGATGCAGTCCGCAGGAAAGCAGAGAGGGCCAAATTGTCTGGGGCATTTGAAAGGGTTCCAGGAGGCAGTGAGAACCAGCATTACTTTTCCCCGCTGGCACCTTTGCTGTGGCAGCAAAAGCTGGACGTTTGTCTTTTTTGCTCCGGAGGCTGCCGAAAGCGAAAACAGGTGCTTTTGAGGATGCAGTCCGCAGGAAAGCAGAGAGGGCCAAATTGTCTGTGGCATTTGAAAGGGTTCCAGGAGGCAGTGAGAACCAGCATTACTTTTCCCCGCTGGCACCTTTGCTGTGGCAGCAAAAGCTGGACGTTTGTCTTTTTTGCTCCGGAGGCTGCCGAAAGCGAAAACAGGTGCTTTTGAGGATGGAGTCCGCAGGAAAGCAGAGAGGGCCAAATTGTCTGTGGCATTTGAAAGGGTTCCAGGAGGCAGTGAGAACCAGCATTACTTTTCCCCGCTGGCACCTTTGCTGTGGCAGCAAAAGCTGGACGTTTGTCTTTTTTGCTCCGGAGGTTGCCAAAAGCGAAAACAGGTGCTTTTGAGGATGGAGTCCGCAGGAAAGCAGAGAGGGCCAAATTGTCTGGGGCATTTGAAGAGGTTCCAGGAGGCAGTGAGAACCAGCATTACTTTTCCCCGCTGGCACCTTTGCTGTGGCAGCAAAAGCTGGACGTTTGTCTTTTTTTGCTCCGGAGGCTGCCGAAAGGAAAATAGGTTCTTTTGAGGATGGAGTCCGCAGGAAAGCAGAGAGGGCCAAATTGTCTGTGGCATTTGAAAGGGTTCCAGGAGGCAGTGAGAACCAGCATTACTTTTCCCCGCTGGCACCTTTGCTGTGGCAGCAAAAGCTGGACGTTTGTCTTTTTTGCTCCGGAGGCTGCCGAAAGCGAAAACAGGTGCTTTTGAGGATGGAGTCCGCAGGAAAGCAGAGAGGGCCAAATTGTCTGTGGCATTTGAAAGGGTTCCAGGAGGCAGTGAGAACCAGCATTACTTTTCCCCGCTGGCACCTTTGCTGTGGCAGCAAAAGCTGGACGTTTGTCTTTTTTGCTCCGGAGGCTGCCGAAAGCGAAAACAGGTGCTTTTGAGGATGCAGTCCGCAGGAAAGCAGAGAGGGCCAAATTGTCTGTGGCATTTGAAAGGGTTCCAGGAGGCAGTGAGAACCAGCATTACTTTTCCCCGCTGGCACCTTTGCTGTGGCAGCAAAAGCTGGACGTTTGTCTTTTTTGCTCCGGAGGCTGCCGAAAGCGAAAATAGGTGCTTTTGAGGATGGAGTCCGCAGGAAAGCAGAGAGGGCCAAATTGTCTGTGGCATTTGAAAGAGTTCCAGGAGGCAGTGAGAACCAGCATCACTTTTCCCCGCTGGCACCTTTGCTGTGGCAGCAAAAGCTGGACGTTTGTCTTTTTACCACCGGAGGGCGCCGAAAGTGAAAAAAGGCGCTTTTGAGGATAGAGTCCGCAGGAAAGCAGAGAGGGCTTAATTGTCTGGGGCATTTGAAAGGGTTCCAGGAGGCAGTGAGAACCAGCATTACTTTTCCCCGCTGGCACCTTTGCTGTGGCAGCAAAAGCTGGACGTTTGTCTTTTTTGCTCCGGAGGCTGCCGAAAGCGAAAACAGGTGCTTTTGAGGATGCAGTCCGCAGGAAAGCAGAGAGGGCCAAATTGTCTGTGGCATTTGAAAGGGTTCCAGGAGGCAGTGAGAACCAGCATTACTTTTCCCCGCTGGCACCTTTGCTGTGGCAGCAAAAGCTGGACGTTTGTCTTTTTTGCTCCGGAGGCTGCCGAAAGCGAAAACAGGTGCTTTTGAGGATGGAGTCCGCAGGAAAGCAGAGAGGGCCAAATTGTCTGTGGCATTTTAAAGGGTTCCAGGAGGCAGTGAGAACCAGCATTACTTTTCCCCGCTGGCACCTTTGCTGTGGCAGCAAAAGCTGGACGTTTGTCTTTTTTGCTCCGGAGGCTGCCGAAAGCGAAAACAGGTGCTTTTGAGGATGGAGTCCGCAGGAAAGCAGAGAGGGCCAAATTGTCTGGGGCATTTGAAGAGGTTCCAGGAGGCAGTGAGAACCAGCATTACTTTTCCCCGCTGGCACCTTTGCTGTGGCAGCAAAAGCTGGACGTTTGTCTTTTTTGCTCCGGAGGCTGCCAAAAGCGAAAACAGGTGCTTTTGAGGATGGAGTCCGCAGGAAAGCAGAGAGGGCCAAATTGTCTGGGGCATTTGAAAGGGTTCCAGGAGGCAGTGAGAACCAGCATTACTTTTCCCCGCTGGCACCTTTGCTGTGGCAGCAAAAGCTGGACGTTTGTCTTTTTTGCTCTGGAGGTTGCCGAAAGCGAAAACAGGTGCTTTTGAGGATGGAGTCCGCAGGAAAGCAGAGAGGGCCAAAATGTCTGTGGCATTTGAAGAGGTTCCAGGAGGCAGTGAGAACCAGCATTACTTTTCCCCGCTGGCACCTTTGCTGTGGCAGCAAAAGCTGGACGTTTGTCTTTTTTGCTCCGGAGGCTGCCGAAAGCGAAAACAGGTGCTTTTGAGGATGGAGTCCGCAGGAAAGCAGAGAGAGCCAAATTGTCTGGGGCATTTGAAAGAGTTCCAGGAGGCAGTGAGAACCAGCATCACTTTTCCCCGCTGGCACCTTTGCTGTGGCAGCAAAAGCTGGACGTTTGTCTTTTTACCACCGGAGGGCGCCGAAAGTGAAAAAAGTCGCTTTTGAGGATAGAGTCCGCAGGAAAGCAGAGAGGGCTTAATTGTCTGTGGCATTTGAAAGGGTTCCAGGAGGCAGTGAGAACCAGCATTACTTTTCCCCGCTGGCACCTTTGCTGTGGCAGCAAAAGCTGGACGTTTGTCTTTTTTGCTCCGGAGGCTGCCGAAAGCGAAAACAGGTGCTTTTGAGGATGGAGTCCGCAGGAAAGCAGAGAGGGCCAAATTGTCTGTGGCATTTGAAGAGGTTCCAGGAGGCAGTGAGAACCAGCATTACTTTTCCCCGCTGGCACCTTTGCTGTGGCAGCAAAAGCTGGACGTTTGTCTTTTTTGCTCCGGACGCTGCCGAAAGCGAAAACAGGTGCTTTTGAGGATGGAGTCCGCAGGAAAGCAGAGAGGGCCAAATTGTCTGTGGCATTTGAAAGGGTTCCAGGAGGCAGTGAGAACCAGCATTACTTTTCCCCGCTGGCACCTTTGCTGTGGCAGCAAAAGCTGGACGTTTGTCTTTTTTGCTCCGGAGGCTGCCGAAAGCGAAAACAGGTGCTTTTGAGGATGGAGTCCGCAGGAAAGCAGAGAGGGCCAAATTGTCTGTGGCATTTGAAAGGGTTCCAGGAGGCAGTGAGAACCAGCATTACTTTTCCCCGCTGGCACCTTTGCTGTGGCAGCAAAAGCTGGACGTTTGTCTTTTTTGCTCCGGAGGCTGCCGAAAGCGAAAACAGGTGCTTTTGAGGATGGAGTCCGCAGGAAAGCAGAGAGGGCCAAATTGTCTGTGGCATTTGAAAGGGTTCCAGGAGGCAGTGAGAACCAGCATTACTTTTCCCCGCTGGCACCTTTGCTGTGGCAGCAAAAGCTGGACGTTTGTCTTTTTTGCTCCGGAGGCTGCCGAAAGCGAAAACAGGTGCTTTTGAGGATGGAGTCCGCAGGAAAGCAGAGAGGGCCAAATTGTCTGTGGCATTTGAAAGGGTTCCAGGAGGCAGTGAGAACCAGCATTACTTTTCCCCGCTGGCACCTTTGCTGTGGCAGCAAAAGCTGGACGTTTGTCTTTTTTGCTCCGGAGGCTGCCGAAAGCGAAAACAGGTGCTTTTGAGGATGGAGTCCGCAGGAAAGCAGAGAGGGCCAAATTGTCTGGGGCATTTGAAAGGGTTCCAGGAGGCAGTGAGAACCAGCATTACTTTTCCCCGCTGGCACCTTTGCTGTGGCAGCAAAAGCTGGACGTTTGTCTTTTTTGCTCTGGAGGTTGCCGAAAGCGAAAACAGGTGCTTTTGAGGATGGAGTCCGCAGGAAAGCAGAGAGGGCCAAAATGTCTGTGGCATTTGAAGAGGTTCCAGGAGGCAGTGAGAACCAGCATTACTTTTCCCCGCTGGCACCTTTGCTGTGGCAGCAAAAGCTGGACGTTTGTCTTTTTTGCTCCGGAGGCTGCCGAAAGCGAAAACAGGTGCTTTTGAGGATGGAGTCCGCAGGAAAGCAGAGAGAGCCAAATTGTCTGGGGCATTTGAAAGAGTTCCAGGAGGCAGTGAGAACCAGCATCACTTTTCCCCGCTGGCACCTTTGCTGTGGCAGCAAAAGCTGGACGTTTGTCTTTTTACCACCGGAGGGCGCCGAAAGTGAAAAAAGTCGCTTTTGAGGATAGAGTCCGCAGGAAAGCAGAGAGGGCTTAATTGTCTGGGGCATTTGAAAGGGTTCCAGGAGGCAGTGAGAACCAGCATTACTTTTCCCCGCTGGCACCTTTGCTGTGGCAGCAAAAGCTGGACGTTTGTCTTTTTTGCTCCGGAGGCTGCCGAAAGCGAAAACAGGTGCTTTTGAGGATGGAGTCCGCAGGAAAGCAGAGAGGGCCAAATTGTCTGTGGCATTTGAAAGGGTTCCAGGAGGCAGTGAGAACCAGCATTACTTTTCCCCGCTGGCACCTTTGCTGTGGCAGCAAAAGCTGGACGTTTGTCTTTTTTGCTCCGGACGCTGCCGAAAGCGAAAACAGGTGCTTTTGAGGATGGAGTCCGCAGGAAAGCAGAGAGGGCCAAATTGTCTGTGGCATTTGAAAGGGTTCCAGGAGGCAGTGAGAACCAGCATTACTTTTCCCCGCTGGCACCTTTGCTGTGGCAGCAAAAGCTGGACGTTTGTCTTTTTTGCTCCGGAGGCTGCCGAAAGCGAAAACAGGTGCTTTTGAGGATGGAGTCCGCAGGAAAGCAGAGAGGGCCAAATTGTCTGTGGCATTTGAAAGGGTTCCAGGAGGCAGTGAGAACCAGCATTACTTTTCCCCGCTGGCACCTTTGCTGTGGCAGCAAAAGCTGGACGTTTGTCTTTTTTGCTCCGGACGCTGCCGAAAGCGAAAACAGGTGCTTTTGAGGATGGAGTCCGCAGGAAAGCAGAGAGGGCCAAATTGTCTGGGGCATTTGAAAGGGTTCCAGGAGGCAGTGAGAACCAGCATTACTTTTCCCCGCTGGCACCTTTGCTGTGGCAGCAAAAGCTGGACGTTTGTCTTTTTTGCTCCGGACGCTGCCGAAAGCGAAAACAGGTGCTTTTGAGGATGGAGTCCGCAGGAAAGCAGAGAGGGCCAAATTGTCTGTGGCATTTGAAGAGGTTCCAGGAGGCAGTGAGAACCAGCATTACTTTTCCCCGCTGGCACCTTTGCTGTGGCAGCAAAAGCTGGACGTTTGTCTTTTTTGCTCCGGAGGCTGCCGAAAGCGAAAACAGGTGCTTTTGAGGATGGAGTCCGCAGGAAAGCAGAGAGGGCCAAATTGTCTGGGGCATTTGAAAGGGTTCCAGGAGGCAGTGAGAACCAGCATTACTTTTCCCCGCTGGCACCTTTGCTGTGGCAGCAAAAGCTGGACGTTTGTCTTTTTTGCTCCGGAGGCTGCCGAAAGCGAAAACAGGTGCTTTTGAGGATGGAGTCCGCAGGAAAGCAGAGAGGGCCAAATTGTCTGTGGCATTTGAAAGGGTTCCAGGAGGCAGTGAGAACCAGCATTACTTTTCCCCGCTGGCACCTTTGCTGTGGCAGCAAAAGCTGGACGTTTGTCTTTTTTGCTCCGGAGGTTGCCAAAAGCGAAAACAGGTGCTTTTGAGCATGGAGTCCGCAGGAAAGCAGAGAGGGCCAAATTGTCTGGGGCATTTGAACAGGTTCCAGGAGGCAGTGAGAACGAGCATTACTTTTCCCCGCTGGCACCTTTGCTGTGGCAGCAAAAGCTGGACGTTTGTCTTTTTTGCTCCGGAGGCTGCCGAAAGCGAAAACAGGTGCTTTTGAGGATGGAGTCCGCAGGAAAGCAGAGAGGGCCAAATTGTCTGGGGCATTTGAAAGGGTTCCAGGAGGCAGTGAGAACCAGCATTACTTTTCCCCGCTGGCACCTTTGCTGTGGCAGCAAAAGCTGGACGTTTGTCTTTTTTGCTCCGGAGGTTGCCAAAAGCGAAAACAGGTGCTTTTGAGGATGGAGTCCGCAGGAAAGCAGAGAGGGCCAAATTGTCTGGGGCATTTGAAGAGGTTCCAGGAGGCAGTGAGAACCAGCATTACTTTTCCCCGCTGGCACCTTTGCTGTGGCAGCAAAACCTGGACGTTTGTCTTTTTTGCTCCGGAGGCTGCCGAAAGCGAAAACAGGTGCTTTTGAGGATGGAGTCCGCAGGAAAGCAGAGAGGGCCAAATTGTCTGTGGCATTTGAAAGGGTTCCAGGAGGCAGTGAGAACCAGCATTACTTTTCCCCGCTGGCACCTTTGCTGTGGCAGCAAAAGCTGGACGTTTGTCTTTTTTGCTCCGGAGGTTGCCAAAAGCGAAAACAGGTGCTTTTGAGGATGGAGTCCGCAGGAAAGCAGAGAGGGCCAAATTGTCTGGGGCATTTGAAGAGGTTCCAGGAGGCAGTGAGAACCAGCATTACTTTTCCCCGCTGGCACCTTTGCTGTGGCAGCAAAAGCTGGACGTTTGTCTTTTTTGCTCCGGAGGCTGCCGAAAGCGAAAACAGGTGCTTTTGAGGATGGAGTCCGCAGGAAAGCAGAGAGGGCCAAATTGTCTGGGGCATTTGAAAGGGTTCCAGGAGGCAGTGAGAACCAGCATTACTTTTCCCCGCTGGCACCTTTGTTGTGGCAGCAAAAGCTGGACGTTTGTCTTTTTTGCTCCGGAGGCTGCCGAAAGCGAAAACAGGTGCTTTTGAGGATGGAGTCCGCAGGAAAGCAGAGAGGGCCAAATTGTCTGGGGCATTTGAAAGGGTTCCAGGAGGCAGTGAGAACCAGCATTACTTTTCCCCGCTGGCACCTTTGCTGTGGCAGCAAAAGCTGGACGTTTGTCTTTTTTGCTCCGGAGGCTGCCGAAAGCGAAAACAGGTGCTTTTGAGGATGGAGTCCGCAGGAAAGCAGAGAGGGCCAAATTGTCTGGGGCATTTGAAAGAGTTCCAGGAGGCAGTGAGAACCAGCATCACTTTTCCCCGCTGGCACCTTTGCTGTGGCAGCAAAAGCTGGACGTTTGTGTTTTTACCACCGGAGGGCGCCGAAAGTGAAAAAAGGCGCTTTTGAGGATAGAGTCCGCAGGAAAGCAGAGAGGGCTTAATTGTCTGGGGCATTTGAAAGGGTTCCAGGAGGCAGTGAGAACCAGCATTACTTTTCCCCGCTGGCACCTTTGCTGTGGCAGCAAAAGCTGGACGTTTGTCTTTTTTGCTCCGGAGGTTGCCAAAAGCGAAAACAGGTGCTTTTGAGGATGGAGTCCGCAGGAAAGCAGAGAGGGCCAAATTGTCTGGGGCATTTGAAGAGGTTCCAGGAGGCAGTGAGAACCAGCATTACTTTTCCCCGCTGGCACCTTTGCTGTGGCAGCAAAAGCTGGACGTTTGTCTTTTTTGCTCCGGAGGCTGCCGAAAGCGAAAACAGGTGCTTTTGAGGATGGAGTCCGCAGGAAAGCAGAGAGGGCCAAATTGTCTGTGGCATTTGAAAGGGTTCCAGGAGGCAGTGAGAACCAGCATTACTTTTCCCCGCTGGCACCTTTGCTGTGGCAGCAAAAGCTGGACGTTTGTCTTTTTTGCTCCGGAGGCTGCCGAAAGCGAAAACAGGTGCTTTTGAGGATGGAGTCCGCAGGAAAGCAGAGAGGGCCAAATTGTCTGTGGCATTTGAAAGGGTTCCAGGAGGCAGTGAGAACCAGCATTACTTTTCCCCGCTGGCACCTTTGCTGTGGCAGCAAAAGCTGGACGTTTGTCTTTTTTGCTCCGGAGGCTGCCGAAAGCGAAAACAGGTGCTTTTGAGGATGGAGTCCGCAGGAAAGCAGAGAGGGCCAAATTGTCTGTGGCATTTGAAAGGGTTCCAGGAGGCAGTGAGAACCAGCATTACTTTTCCCCGCTGGCACCTTTGCTGTGGCAGCAAAAGCTGGACGTTTGTCTTTTTTGCTCCGGAGGCTGCCGAAAGCGAAAACAGGTGCTTTTGAGGATGGAGTCCGCAGGAAAGCAGAGAGGGCCAAATTGTCTGTGGCATTTGAAAGGGTTCCAGGAGGCAGTGAGAACCAGCATTACTTTTCCCCGCTGGCACCTTTGCTGTGGCAGCAAAAGCTGGACGTTTGTCTTTTTTGCTCTGGAGGTTGCCGAAAGCGAAAACAGGTGCTTTTGAGGATGGAGTCCGCAGGAAAGCAGAGAGGGCCAAAATGTCTGTGGCATTTGAAGAGGTTCCAGGAGGCAGTGAGAACCAGCATTACTTTTCCCCGCTGGCACCTTTGCTGTGGCAGCAAAAGCTGGACGTTTGTCTTTTTTGCTCCGGAGGCTGCCGAAAGCGAAAACAGGTGCTTTTGAGGATGGAGTCCGCAGGAAAGCAGAGAGAGCCAAATTGTCTGGGGCATTTGAAAGAGTTCCAGGAGGCAGTGAGAACCAGCATCACTTTTCCCCGCTGGCACCTTTGCTGTGGCAGCAAAAGCTGGACGTTTGTCTTTTTACCACCGGAGGGCGCCGAAAGTGAAAAAAGGCGCTTTTGAGGATAGAGTCCGCAGGAAAGCAGAGAGGGCTTAATTGTCTGGGGCATTTGAAAGGGTTCCAGGAGGCACTGAGAACCAGCATTACTTTTCCCCGCTGGCACCTTTGCTGTGGCAGCAAAAGCTGGACGTTTGTCTTTTTTGCTCCGGAGGCTGCCGAAAGCGAAAACAGGTGCTTTTGAGGATGGAGTCCGCAGGAAAGCAGAGAGGGCCAAATTGTCTGTGGCATTTGAAGAGGTTCCAGGAGGCAGTGAGAACCAGCATTACTTTTCCCCGCTGGAACCTTTGCTGTGGCAGCAAAAGCTGGACGTTTGTCTTTTTTGCTCCGGACGCTGCCGAAAGCGAAAACAGGTGCTTTTGAGGATGGAGTCCGCAGGAAAGCAGAGAGGGCCAAATTGTCTGGGGCATTTGAAAGGGTTCCAGGAGGCAGTGAGAACCAGCATTACTTTTCCCCGCTGGCACCTTTGCTGTGGCAGCAAAAGCTGGACGTTTGTCTTTTTTGCTCCGGACGCTGCCGAAAGCGAAAACAGGTGCTTTTGAGGATGGAGTCCGCAGGAAAGCAGAGAGGGCCAAATTGTCTGTGGCATTTGAAAGGGTTCCAGGAGGCAGTGAGAACCAGCATTACTTTTCCCCGCTGGCACCTTTGCTGTGGCAGCAAAAGCTGGACGTTTGTCTTTTTTGCTCCGGAGGCTGCCGAAAGCGAAAACAGGTGCTTTTGAGGATGGAGTCCGCAGGAAAGCAGAGAGGGCCAAATTGTCTGTGGCATTTGAAAGGGTTCCAGGAGGCAGTGAGAACCAGCATTACTTTTCCCCGCTGGCACCTTTGCTGTGGCAGCAAAAGCTGGACGTTTTTCTTTTTTGCTCCGGAGGCTGCCGAAAGCGAAAACAGGTGCTTTTGAGGATGGAGTCCGCAGGAAAGCAGAGAGGGCCAAATTGTCTGTGGCATTTGAAAGGGTTCCAGGAGGCAGTGAGAACCAGCATTACTTTTCCCCGCTGGCACCTTTGCTGTGGCAGCAAAAGCTGGACGTTTGTCTTTTTTGCTCCGGACGCTGCCGAAAGCGAAAACAGGTGCTTTTGAGGATGGAGTCCGCAGGAAAGCAGAGAGGGCCAAATTGTCTGTGGCATTTGAAAGGGTTCCAGGAGGCAGTGAGAACCAGCATTACTTTTCCCCGCTGGCACCTTTGCTGTGGCAGCAAAAGCTGGACGTTTGTCTTTTTTGCTCCGGAGGTTGCCAAAAGCGAAAACAGGTGCTTTTGAGGATGGAGTCCGCAGGAAAGCAGAGAGGGCCAAATTGTCTGGGGCATTTGAAGAGGTTCCAGGAGGCAGTGAGAACCAGCATTACTTTTCCCCGCTGGCACCTTTGCTGTGGCAGCAAAAGCTGGACGTTTGTCTTTTTTGCTCCGGAGGCTGCCGAAAGCGAAAACAGGTGCTTTTGAGGATGGAGTCCGCAGGAAAGCAGAGAGGGCCAAATTGTCTGGGGCATTTGAAAGGGTTCCAGGAGGCAGTGAGAACCAGCATTACTTTTCCCCGCTGGCACCTTTGTTGTGGCAGCAAAAGCTGGACGTTTGTCTTTTTTGCTCCGGAGGCTGCCGAAAGCGAAAACAGGTGCTTTTGAGGATGGAGTCCGCAGGAAAGCAGAGAGGGCCAAATTGTCTGGGGCATTTGAAAGGGTTCCAGGAGGCAGTGAGAACCAGCATTACTTTTCCCCGCTGGCACCTTTGCTGTGGCAGCAAAAGCTGGACGTTTGTCTTTTTTGCTCCGGAGGCTGCCGAAAGCGAAAACAGGTGCTTTTGAGGATGGAGTCCGCAGGAAAGCAGAGAGGGCCAAATTGTCTGGGGCATTTGAAAGAGTTCCAGGAGGCAGTGAGAACCAGCATCACTTTTCCCCGCTGGCACCTTTGCTGTGGCAGCAAAAGCTGGACGTTTGTGTTTTTACCACCGGAGGGCGCCGAAAGTGAAAAAAGGCGCTTTTGAGGATAGAGTCCGCAGGAAAGCAGAGAGGGCTTAATTGTCTGGGGCATTTGAAAGGGTTCCAGGAGGCAGTGAGAACCAGCATTACTTTTCCCCGCTGGCACCTTTGCTGTGGCAGCAAAAGCTGGACGTTTGTCTTTTTTGCTCCGGAGGTTGCCAAAAGCGAAAACAGGTGCTTTTGAGGATGGAGTCCGCAGGAAAGCAGAGAGGGCCAAATTGTCTGGGGCATTTGAAGAGGTTCCAGGAGGCAGTGAGAACCAGCATTACTTTTCCCCGCTGGCACCTTTGCTGTGGCAGCAAAAGCTGGACGTTTGTCTTTTTTGCTCCGGAGGCTGCCGAAAGCGAAAACAGGTGCTTTTGAGGATGGAGTCCGCAGGAAAGCAGAGAGGGCCAAATTGTCTGTGGCATTTGAAAGGGTTCCAGGAGGCAGTGAGAACCAGCATTACTTTTCCCCGCTGGCACCTTTGCTGTGGCAGCAAAAGCTGGACGTTTGTCTTTTTTGCTCCGGAGGCTGCCGAAAGCGAAAACAGGTGCTTTTGAGGATGGAG
This sequence comes from Vanellus vanellus, assembly GCF_965231255.1. Classification (NCBI taxonomy): domain Eukaryota; kingdom Metazoa; phylum Chordata; class Aves; order Charadriiformes; family Charadriidae; genus Vanellus; species Vanellus vanellus. The sequence goes on along the minus strand of NW_028126937.1, from coordinate 135 downwards.
TCCGCAGGAAAGCAGAGAGGGCCAAATTGTCTGTGGCATTTGAAAGGGTTCCAGGAGGCAGTGAGAACCAGCATTACTTTTCCCCGCTGGCACCTTTGCTGTGGCAGCAAAAGCTGGACGTTTGTCTTTTTTGCT